>NC_091301.1:48144828-48192328 GCF_038502225.1 Cherax quadricarinatus
CGTTCTGATTTTGTTCTGTCTCTGTCTAGGAACACCCTCTTGTACTCTTCCAAGTATTTCAATCGTGGTTTCTCTTGGAGGATCCTGTTCCGCACTGTTTCCGTCCTGAGAATCAGCTTGATTGGTCGGTTTCTCCCCTTCGAGTACCCCCCTATTCTCTGAAAATTTACAATCTCGTCCATCTCTTCACCTATTTCCGTGATGATTTTCTCAATCTCCTTTCTTTCTTCCTGCTGCCTTTCAGTGTGTGTCCTTTCCTCTCTCTCCTGAAGCCCATGGATAAACACTGATTTTGCCCTTTCCTCCTCCCATTGCCTCACCCTCTGTGACTCTGGATCCTGCCTGTATGTGGTCAGTTTCTCCCTTGATTTTTCCAGAGGCTCTTGATAGCATGGTTGTGCCTCAGCATTCGACCTATCACCCTCTCCGTCTGCAACCAGCTGTTTTTCCCTTCCACTGTGTGTGCGTGTATGTGTGTGTGTACTCACCTATTTGTACTCACCTATTTGTGGTTGCAGGGGTCGAGTCCTAGCTCCTGGCCCCGCCTCTTCACCGGTTGCTACTAGACCCTCTCTCTCCCCGCTCCATGAGCTTTATCAAACCTCGTCTTAAAACTGTGTATGGTTCCTGCCTCCACTACGTCATTTTCTAGGCTATTCCACTGCCTTACAACTCTATGACTGAAGAAATACTTCCTACTATCTCTCTGACTCATTTGTGTCTTCAACTTCCAATTGTGGCCTCTTGTTTCTGTGTCCCCTCCCTGGAACATCCTGTCCTTGTCCACCTTGTCTATTCCACGCAGTATTTTATATGTCGTTATCATGTCTCCCCTGACCCTCCTGTCCTCCAGTGTCGTCAGGCCGATTTCCCTTAATCTTTCTTCATAGGACATTCCCCTTAGCTCTGGAACTAACCTTGTTGCAAACCTTTGTACTTTCTCTAGTTTCTTGACGTGCTTTATCAAGTGCGGGTTCCAAACAGGTGCTGCATACTCCAGTATGGGCCTGACATACACGGTGTACAGTGTCTTGAATGATTCCTTACTAAGGTGTCGGAATGCTGTTCTCAGGTTTGCCAGGCGCCCATATGCTGCAGCAGTTATCTGATTGATGTGTGCTTCCGGAGACATGCTCGGTGTTATACTCACCCCAAGATCTTTCTCCTTGAGTGAGGTTTGCAGTCTTTGGCCACCTAGCCTATACTCTGTCTGTGGTCTTCTGTGCCCTTCCCCTATCTTCATGACTTTGCATTTGGCAGGATTAAATTCGAGAAGCCATTTGCTGGACCAGGTGTCCAGTCTGTCCAGGTCTCTTTGAAGTCCTGCCTGGTCCTCATCAGATTTAATTCTCCTCATTAACTTCACATCATCTGCAAACAGGGACACTTCTGAGTCTAACCCTTCCGTCATGTCGTTCACATATACCAAAAATAGCACTGGTCCTAGGACCGACCCCTGTGGGACCCCGCTCGTCACAGGTGCCCACTGTGATACATCATTACGTACCATGACTCGTTGTTGCCTCCCTGTCAGGTATTCTCTGATCCATTGCAGTGCCCTTCCTGTTATATGCGCCTGATGCTCTAGCTTCTGCACTAATCTCTTGTGAGGAACTGTGTCAAAGGCCTTCTTGCAGTCCAAGAAGATGCAATCAACCCACCCCTCTCTCTCTTGTCTTACTTCTGTTATTTTATCATAAAACTCCAGAAGGTTTGTGACACAGGATTTGCCTTCCGTGAATCCGTGCTGGTTGGCATTTATACTCCTGTTCCGTTCCAGGTGCTCCACCACTCTCCTCCTGATAATCTTCTCCATAATTTTGCATACTATACACGTCAATGACACAGGTCTATAGTTTAGTGCCTCTTTTCTGTCTCCTTTTTTGAAAATGGGAACTACATTTGCTGTCTTCCATACCTCAGGTAGTTGCCCAGTTTCCAGGGATGTGTTGAAGATTGTGGTAAGTGGTACGCACAACATATCTGCTCCCTCTCTAAGGACCCATGGAGAGATGTTGTCCGGTCCCATTGCCTTTGAGGTATCGATGTCCCTTAGCAGTTTCTTCACCTCCTCCTCATCTGTATGTATGTCGTCCAACACTTGTTGGTGTATTCCTTGTTGGTGTCCCCATCTGGTCTGTCCCCCCAGAGTCCTTCCTGTCTCTACTGTAAATACTTCCTTAAATCTCGTGTTGAGCTCCTCACATACCTCTTGATCGTTTCTTGTGAGTTCTCCACCTTCTTTCCTCAGCCTTATCACCTGGTCCTTGACTGTTGTCTTCTTCCTAATGTGGCTATACAGCAGTTTCGGGTCAGATTTGACTTTCGATGTTATGTCGTTTTCATACTGTCTCTGGGCCTCCCTCCTTATCTGCGCATACTCGTTTCTGGCTCTTCTACTAATCTCCTTGTTTTCCTGGGTCCTATGCCTCCTGTACCTTCTCCATTCTCTGTTGCACTTAGCTTTTGCCTCCCTACACCTTCGGGTAAACCAAGGACTCGTCTTGGTCTTCCTATTATTTCTGTTTCCCTTGGGAACAAAACTTTCCTCTGCCTCCTTGCACTTTGTTGCCACATATTCCATCATCTCGTTTACTGATTTTCCTACCATTTCTCTGTCCCACTGAACCTCCTGCAGGAAGTTTCTCATACCTGTGTAGTCCCCCCTTTTATAGTTTGGCCTGTCCCCTTCAGTTCCTGTTACCTTCTCCACTTGTAACTCTACTATATAGTCAAAACTCAGAACCACATGATCGCTAGCTCCAAGGGGCCTCTCGTAAGTGATGTCCTCGATGTCTGAACTGCTCAGGGTGAACACAAGATCCAGTCTTGCTGGCTCATCCTCCCCTCTCTCTCTGGTTGTGTCCCTGACATGTTGATGCATGAGGTTTTCAAGTACCACATCCATCATCTTTGCTCTCCATGTTTCGGGACCCCCATGTGGCTCCAGGTTTTCCCAGTCGATCTCCCTGTGGTTGAAATCGCCCATTACCAGTAACTTTGCTCTGCTCGAGTGAGCTCTTCTTGCCACCTCAGCCAGTGTGTCCACCATCACCCTGTTGTTTTCTTCGTACTCCTCTCTTGGCCTCCTGCAGTTCTGTGGTGGGTTATACATCACTCCAATGACTACTTTATGTTCTCCGGACTGAATTGTACCTACAATGTAGTCTCTTTCTCCAATCATGTCCATGCCTTCCATTTCCTCAAATCCCCATTGGTGTTTTATGAGCAGTGCAACCCCTCCTCCCCCTCTACTCCTTCTATCTTTCCTCAGGATCTGATATCCTGTTGGGAAGATTGTGTCTGTTATTATCTCAGCGAGTTTTGTTTCTGTGACTGCTATGATGTCTGGGGATTTTTCACTGATTCTTTCATTCCACTCCTCATGTTTATTCATTATTCCATCCGCATTTGTGTACCAAACCTTTAGTTTCTTTTCTATCATTGTGGTCATGCAAGTATATTGGGGTTGGGGGAGGGAGAGCCTTGGTGGGGGCCTATATGGGGCTGTGGTGTAGGTGGGGTATGTGTTGATGGGGGTGGGGTCAGAATGCCCATAAGGGACAGCTGTTGGGGTGAGGTTTGTGATATGGGGGTTGGTGGCAGAGGGAACAGTGAGTGGGTTGGAGTATAGGTTGCTCAGTTGCGTTGGGAATGTCGCGGGTGGGGTCTTTTGGTGGGAGATTCTGTGGGGTGTGTTTGCCCTTCCTCCTGTGTCTGGGTCCTGCTCATTTTCATTGCTTCTCGTTCCTCCTTGCGTCTCTGTACCCTCTCTTTCAGTGTAGTCCTTTCTTCTTGTGTTCTGTCGCGGTCGAGGTATACTCTCTGGTACCCCTCTTTGTCTCTCAGTCTTGCTTTCTCTTGCAGAATCCTGATTCGAACTGATTCTTCCTTGAAAGTTACTCTGACAGGCCGTATCCTTCCACTCGCAAACCACCCAATTCTCTGAAAATTTGTCACCTGGGTCATATTGCCCTCCCCTATTGTTTTCATGATGCCTTCAATCATTTTTTTTCTCCTCCTGTTTTATTTCTTCAAAGTTGGCCCCCTTGGCTTCTTGGAGCCCGTACACAAAAACTGACCTCGCCCTTTCCTCCTCCCACTGAGTCTCCATCTGCTTCCTCTGAGGCATTTTGTTTCCTTCCATTGACATGTTCTTGCCTTCAGTCCCTGTCATATCTGAAACATCTATTCTCAGTGGACTGTCTTTCCTGGCCAGCTGTCCCTTGCTACTGCAGTTGGCTGTTAGAACCTCTGCATATAACAAACCTTCATTTTCTTCGGACCTGTCGCTTGATCTTAGTGTGCTCATCGTCTTTTCCCTGGCCCCACGTGGGTCTGATAGGTCCTTCGTGTACGGCATGTCTCCGTTGTTGCTTACCATCCCCTTGTCTGCGCCTGACTCTGAATTTCCATCATTGTCTTCAGACCTGTCGTTTGATCTCAGTGTGCTCGTCGTCTTTGAGAGACGAATTGAAATATAGACAAGACGATGGTATATAGACAGCTAGAGTATTTGTGTGTGTGTGTGTGTGTGTGTGTGTGTGTGTGTGTGTGTGTGTGTTTGTGTGTATGTGTGTGCATCACCGCAATTCCTGCTCACAAGGGTTAATAAAAGTAAGTGTTTGACATCGTCCCTCAACAAAATCAAACAAAACACTGGGATGGTTATTGCTACTTATCAATTCTTATGTCGCTCATTCTTTTAGAAAAAAAAAAAAGAAACATAAATTGGGATGATAGACCTGTTTAATTTATTTTTAACTTATTCATATTAGGTACTTTAAAAACGCCACTTATGAGAGGAATGTTATACCAATAAAGCACTTCTGTGCACTTAGTGCCTTCATTACCACTTGTTAAAACTACGCCAGAATTATCACTGAGAGTTAAACATGTAAGAAAGTCAGTATGGATGCAGTTGAACAAGGCAGGTTTAGGAAGGTTAAATATTATTCAGACTCTTTATATTGAAGAATTAAAGTGAACTAAACTTGGAAAAAGGCAAGAAACTGTTTTTTTCTTTTTGCATTTATGGATTTAGAAGACATATAATAATGTGGACATGGGGGGGATAAATGTGTCAGATGCTGCAAATGAAAAAAACAAAGTTACTAAAATCAGAAATAAATTAAGGAGAGAATGTAGTGTGTGTAGGGACGAAAGTGACCATGTTTGATGTGTGATGTCACGTGTATGTGTGATGTCACGTGTATGTGTGATGTCAGCGTGTATGAGCTTATAAAACAAGTCTGATGTGTGATGTCAGCGTGTATGAGCTTATAAAACAAGTTTGATGTGTGATGTCAGCGTGTATGAGCTTATAAAACAAGTTTGATGTGTGATGTCAGCGTGTATGAGCTTATAAAACAAGTTTGATGTGTGATGTCAGCGTGTATGAGCTTATAAAACAGATTGAAAAAGAAGGATGTGTTTGGATGTTGTGGATATTTGTAGCATTATAATATAATGAAACTTATATGAAAATGAAGCTATCATAATTATTGTACTCTGGTGAGACAGTTCAGTTGAGAGATAATGAAGAGAAGATATAATTGATAATTGAGGGGTTTAGGAAGGCATGCAAAAAACTAAAATTAAAAGTGAACATTGTAAATAACATTGTGGTAAGAGCAGCAAAAATAAGATTAGACAATGAAATAAAGATATACAGAAGTGAAAGTGAATGGAAAAAGGGAATGTATTCACTTAATTTTGGTTGCAGGGGTCGATTCATAGCTCCTGACCCCGCCTCTTCACTGGTCGCTACTCCCTGCTCCATGAGCTATATCACTTTTATCATATAACAGAGAAAGGACAGTTTGCCAGAGGGGTCTTTGAGAGACGAATTGAAATTTAGACAAGACGATGGTATATAGACAGCTAGAGTATTTGTGGAGAGACCGACGTATGTATATGGAGACAAAAAACTTGGGAATGTAAAAGTGCTTATTGGTCCCTACCATTTTAGTTGGTGTTAGGTACGTGTATTAAATGTTGCAGCGAGGAGGAGGATGCAGGTACTGGGGGTTTTAGTGGGTGTTAGGTACATGTATTAATGTTGTAGCGAGGAGGAGGATGCAGGTACTGGGGATTTTAGTGGGTTAGGCACGTGTATTAAATGTTGCAGCGAGGAGGAGGATGCAGGTACTGGGGATTTCATTTTTGAGAGAAATACGTGTTGTGAATTTTATGCATAGAACATGGTTCATAGAAATATAAATACGATATTGCGTTACAAAAAAAATGAATTATTTTGAGTGTACATTAGAGGCTGCCGATATGGTTTTCGAATTTAGGAAGAATACAGCAGAGCTGGGTGAAAAAAACGAATAAATAAATTTGGGTGTAAGGAAGGGAGGGGTACAAATAATCATAGGAATCAATTGTTGGAAGGTGCGAAGGTTGTAAGTATTATGGAGCTGAGGATCATGCAGGCATGATTAATGGTGTTAGACTGGAGTGAGTGGAGACAGTTGATTTTACTGGAGTGTGATAATAATAATAATAATAATAATAATAATAATAATAATAATAATAATAATAATAATAATAATATTAATAATAATATTTATTATTATAATTATTATCATTATTATAAAAAATACTAATAATTAACAAATGCATGCAAAGCTACAATATTACTTACTAGTATATACAATAAGGAGGGTAGTGCCAGAAACGACAGTCATGATGATAGACGCAGCAGTTAAGAAGACGCTGCAAGGTGATGTTGGTCGGTGCACACGACCCAGGAGTCCTAATCCCACACTCAGCGCCACCAGCACAGTCACAAACTTCTCACTCTTCCCACTAACCGAACCCTTGGTGAAAGCTGCAGTGGAAGACTTCACTTGTGGTCTGAAAGGCTGTACCTTCACAACATCTGAGAAACCCATGATGTAAGGTCCTTGTGTGTGATGATTACAGGAATCTGGAGATTTCATAATCTTCAATGTACAGTCAACAGAGGATGGCTGTCTGGGAATTGGAATGTTTATTCTTGTTATCATAAGAGGGAAACTAATTATAATTAATAATGATGAAGCTAATTTTCAATAGATTTTATGTTGGAAAAGTCATTTAAATATTTATCACGAAAGAATGTTTATAAAAGAGAGAATGATGATAAATGGTTCAGAGACCAATAAGTTGATAAATAGAAGAGAAAGAGTTGAATTTTCTTGAAAATATTCATTATACATAATAGAAGGACGTGAAGGACCTGACTCGAATGTCTATTACAGTATTTGGGAAAAGGAATTAAAACATAGACAAGTTCATGGATATACTTTAAATGTGTAAAGATCATGTAGTATCAAGTGAATAAAAGGTAATTATTATAATTTTTATTATTATTCAGTAAGCTCTAAACTGTCAAGGACTGAGTACATTGTTTTAAGGCAGGAAATTTTAATATCTATCATATTTCCTGAGTACGTATTCTGATACTGTATATTACTTTATGTCAGTGCATATATTACTTTATGTCAGTGCATATATTACTTTATGTCAGTGCATATATTACTTTATGTCAGTGCATATATTACTTTATGTCAGTGCATATATTACTTTATGTCAGTGCATATATTACTTTATGTCAGTGCATATATTACTTTATGTCAGTGCATATATTACTTTATGTCAGTGAATATATTAATTTATGTCAGTGCATATATTACTTTATGTCAGTGAATATATTACTTTATGTCAGTGAATATATTACTTTATGTCAGTGCATATATTACTTTATGTCAGTGCATATATTACTTTATGTCAGTGCATATATTACTTTATGTCAGTGCATATATTACTTTATGTCAGTGCATATATTACTTTATGTCAGTGCATATATTACTTTATGTCAGTGCATATATTACTTTATGTCAGTGCATATATTACTTTATGTCAGTGCATATATTACTTTATGTCAGTGCATATATTACTTTATGTCAGTGAATATATTACTTTATGTCAGTGAATATATTACTTTATGTCAGTGAATATATTACTTTATGTCAGTGCATATATTACTTTATGTCAGTGCATATATTACTTTATGTCAGTGCATATATTACTTTATGTCAGTGCATATATTACTTTATGTCAGTGCATATATTACTTTATGTCAGTGCATATATTACTTTATGTCAGTGCATATATTACTTTATGTCAGTGCATATATTACTTTATGTCAATGCATATATTACTTTATGCCAGTGCATATATTACTTTATGCCAGTGCATATATTACTTTATGTCAGTGCATATATTACTTTATGTCAGTGCATATATTACTTTATGTCAGTGAATATATTACTTTATGTCAGTGCATATATTACTTTATGTCAGTGCATATATTACTTTATGTCAGTGCATATATTACTTTATGTCAGTGCATATATTACTTTATGTCAGTGCATATATTACTTTATGTCAGTGAATATATTACTTTATGTCAGTGAATATATTACTTTATGTCAGTGAATATATTACTTTATGTCAGTGCATATATTACTTTATGTCAGTGCATATATTACTTTATGTCAGTGCATATATTACTTTATGTCAGTGCATATATTACTTTATGTCAGTGCATATATTACTTTATGTCAGTGCATATATTACTTTATGTCAGTGCATATATTACTTTATGTCAGTGCATATATTACTTTATGTCAGTGAATATATTACTTTATGTCAGTGCATATATTACTTTATGTCAGTGCATATATTACTTTATGTCAGTGCATATATTACTTTATGTCAGTGCATATATTAGGAATTGTCAAATGTGAGTCACATTACTTTGTAATTTGTTCATGACTGTAACCATGTATAGGAGTGAAGCTGATTCATTACCTCTGTAACTTGCCATGATTAGTGACCAGATCTACCTGGAGTTCATTACCTTTGTGACTAGTTCAGCTATCATAACTTTGGGGTCCAGTCACTGGACCAATTATGTACCTCTGTAATCTTTTGACTACCGCCCACAGGATGGGTATGGGGTGCATAATAAACATATTAAACTAACTGAGTCACATTAATATATGCTATCGTTTTTAGTAGAAGAAATAATAATATTTCACCGCATATAATAATTATTACTGATTTTTATTATTATCATTATTCTCAGGAGTAGTAATGGTAGTAGAAATAGCAGCAGTAGTAGTAGTAATAGCAGTAGAAGTAGCATGGTGGTGGGAGTGGCAGGCGGTGGTGGTGGTGGATGGTGGTGGAGTGGCGGCGGTGGTGGTGGTGATGGTAGGTGAGTGGCGGCGGTGGTGGTGTAAGTGGCGGCAGAGTGGTGGTAATGGTGGTGGAAGGCGGCGAGTGGTAATGGTGGTGAGTGGCGGCGGTGGTGGTGGTGGTAATGGTGGTAGGGTGGCAGCGGTAGTAGTGGAAGTGGCAGGCGGTGAGGTGCGGTATGGAATAGTGGCAGCAGTAGTAATAGTAATAGTAGTAGCAGCAGGAGTTGTAGTAGTAGTAATAGTAAAAGTAGTAGCAGCAGGAGTAGTAGTAGTAATAATAGTAGTAGAAGCAGCAGTAATAGTAATAGTAGTAGAAGTAGCAGCAGCAGTAGTAATAGTAATAGTAGCAGCAGGAGCAGTAGTAGTAGTAATAGTAGTAGAAATAGCAGTAGCAGTAGTAAGTTCACTTGCTATATGACCAACGTTGTTGAATTATTCACATCTTCCTGGAATGGCTCCGATAACTTCCAAAAAATCTCAGTGACGTAACTTCAAACCCTCTAAAAATTCGCTTAAAGATTCGTCGACGATGGGGAAGTGAAATTCAAATATGCAGGATCATGTATGAACAATTTACGTGTAAACTTGTGTGAACTGTTTACTTCCATTAAATCATTTTACATCAGTTTCAGTTTGCGTCTTCTGAACATCTTCGATATTTCATGGCTACTACATTTTATGCCTTCACAATACCTATTAAGTTTTTTGTTTGTGTGGAGACAAATTAGTTGATGTAGGTAAAGAGTAAAAAAGTAGAATCTTTAGAATAGTGTCATATATGAAGATTACTTATCTGACAGGTGTCAAATTTTCACAGCTGGTGAGGTATCATGAGTACAAAACTTATTCTGCTGTTGAGTGATATTATCTTATTTTCCGGCATATAAGACGCACTTTTTTCCGACAAAAGTGTTGGAAAATGTGCAAGAAAGATAATACCACGTACGTTAAGTGAGAGTTGGTGCAAATTTGAAAATTTATTGAAATAATTTAAAAAAGAACTTGTTATTATTGGAATCAGATAAAATTCTCGAAAATGTCTTATCCGATCAACATCAAACTTTTACCATTGAAGAACCTTATTAAAACACAGCTGGTCACTCTGAGCTCAGTAAATTTAAATTTGCCAATTTGTAATCCCTGTAACAACTACAAAATGTCTCTTCTGATCAGCTTCAAATCCTAAATTCTGGTGTATCTAAATAGGAGGCATTTTCCTATTAATTTTGTTATATGTTAGTGCAAATATTTTTTTAACTAAGTTATCAAATTTGATTTTTAAATATATCAAAATCAAATGTTTATTCTTACAAGATTATTGAGAATTTTATTACAATGTAAATAAGAAATAAAACTGAAAAAAATCTGCCGATTTATGGTGTTTCTAGGTATAATGAAGGGAAACTTTCCGATTAATTTAAAGATTTTCATCAACATTTTTTCTCAAATTTTCGTTCATTAAACAAACTCCTTTATTCGAGCAGCTTCAGTTTTTTTTAACGCTATTGTAATAAAACTTTCGCATGATTCAAGTTACTATTTACATACGTGGACTGACTAAGGTGACACTAAATATGTCATTCCCGTATTTGTTTCTGTATGATAGGTGGAAACAGGTTCCTCTCATCTGCTTCAATATTTTAACACTCGTACATCCTACATAAGTGCTTACTATATTTAACTGAGTGCGTAGACACCATTTTATCACTTTTAGTCTAGAAATAGTATAGCGTTATTTTGCCTTTATTCTGATGAGTTTTTGTTACAAGGAATTGGATTTATCTTCCTTTTGCTTGGATCGAATTTGAATGTCTCCATTTTCTATAGGCATTATATGACCCCAACGGGAAGCGCATTCCTCTGTTTAGTTAAAATATGACAACCGTGACCAGAATCAAACTTCTGTGTTGTTATTAATCTAGGGATAAGACATTATTGTCAAATTATCGCCCAATAAGCCTGACATCTTCATTCGGGTTAAGTAACATTGCGGTGGCTGGTTTATCTAAGTTAAATTACCTCGCACCTTATTAGATTAAAGATTTCCCGAACTATTACATAAACGCATTCAATCAAGATATACCTCAATTATGACCTTACCTAGCCTACGAATATCACGTGAGGGCATAAATTAATTATTGGTACAGGCCAAATTACCACAGCTGGAACTCGCACAAATATATCCACAAATACACACATACTCACACCCTCGCAGAGGCTCTGTATGTGAAGCTAACAGCAGTCTTCAGCACATGTATAGAAACAGGTGTAGAAGACAGAAAATGTATTCCCATTTTTTATGTAAGGAGATACAGGCAGCATTATACTACAGGCCAGTGTTACTGACATGTATGCATAGTCATGGAGAAGCTTATCAGGAGAAGATTGGTGGAGCACCTAGCAAGGAATGAGCTCGGACACAATAACAAGTACGGCACCTGTGATGAGCGTGGTTCCATAAGGGTCAATTCTAAGGCGGTTTCTGGGATATGCCACTGTTTGTAGACGATGTGAAGTTAATGTGCAGTATTCAAACGGAGGAGTGATCTGGAATGGCTGCAAGTCTGATCTAACAACTTGCTCTCTTAGTTTAACTACACAAATTACAAAGTTATGAAGACTGGGGAAGAACAAAGAAGACAACAGATAGAGTACAGAATTGGGGAGAAAAGACTGCAAACCTCACTCAAGGAGAAAGATCTTGGGGTGAGTATAACACCGAGCATGTCTCCGGAAGCACACATCAATCAGATAACTGCTGCAGCATATGGGCGCCTGGCAAACCTGAGAACAGCATTCCGACACCTTAGTAAGGAATCATTCAAGACACTGTACACCGTGTATGTCAGGCCCATACTGGAGTATGCAGCACCTGTTTGGAACCCGCACTTGATAAAGCACGTCAAGAAACTAGAGAAAGTACAAAGGTTTGCAACAAGGTTAGTTCACACACACACACACACACACACACACACACACACACACACACACACACACGCATTTGCACACACACTTACACAGACTCGGACACATACACAAAAAAACAGACAAACTCACATGCACAGATACACTTACACAACCACAAACACAAATATACACTCACACATGCACACTGGGGATATTAGAGACATAAGGTTTTATACAGAAGTAAGCATATTCAAATTACAGATGGGCTTTATTATTGTCAAAACCAAAAATATAATTACATTTCATCATAGGTTGTAAGACATTACCCGAGTTTTATATCATTACCACGTGTAAGCATAAATGTTTCTCAAAATCTCATTTTCCACTACATCATAACTTCTAGATTCAAATTTCTCTCTAAAACTTATATGTTTTGGCAACACTCTATCAACTCAAACTTGTTTGTTACGTGAGACGTGACACTACATGTTCATACCTGTCCTACCCGTGACGTCACTGATACCTCGTTCCCATAACTATTCTAAAATATTGAATAATTTTAGTGTAAACATCTTACAGCTAAACATGTTTCTTACTTTCATATAAATTTAACCACAACCAAATATATCATAAGAGTTATATTTTCACATATTAATAACATCCTTATTTACTCCAGGTACATGTACAAGGTATACAGACCATAGCTGACATCAATGACATAATAATATATAGAAAACCCATTGACATGCTGAGCATATCGGGCAAATTAGGTCAGTTTTGTCCCAGGATGCGACCTACACCAGTCCACTAACACCCAGGTACCTATTTTATACTGATGGGTGAACATGAACAGCAGGTGTCTTACTGAAACATGTTCTAATGTTTTCCAGCCGAACCAGGGATTCGATCTCCGGACCTCAGTGTGTAAGCTGAGTGCAATAGCGATCGAGATATGGGACACCTGAATGTTATCCTTCAAAGTTTTCCAGGTATGTGACTTGAACCATTGATAAATTATTGGCAAGTCAGAATACCGTTGAAGTAAGTCATGGTTACACACTATTGGACCCAGCAGCTACATTACCAATTCATCATTAAATGTTTGCTAAATATATCTCCTTCAGTATGTTCAATTATCATCCAAGTTACCAGTTTTTCAAAGTTTTGCTTGGTAATGGTACATCCTCCACGTAAGACTTCGCGTATTTATGATTCTTCACCTCATCAAAGAGATCCAACAATTGTTTTAACTCTTTCATCTGTTTAGCATCCCAACAAACACTGTCCTCTTGTGGATTCACCCACCATTTTAGTTTCCAGTGAAGTTGTCACACTACTTTCTCTCCATAAAAACTTTCATGGAAACATTTTGCATAATACCTCATTCATGTGTTACGATATATTGATCCAAGTGCAACTAATGTGACATTTATTGTGGCAACGTTTCGCTCTCCAGGAGCTTTATCAAGCCATTACAAACAATAAATGTCACATTAGTTGCACTTGTGTCCTTTTACTTTACATATTGTCGGTAATTCTACCAACTTTATTACGATATATTGATCAATACATAATGCTAATAAATATTACCTGGTGAGGTGAGGCTTTTATCCCAGTATGCTTATGACTTCTAACCTGGTATGATGGGGACTTCTAATTCAATTTGCCGTGGATAACCATCCCAAAGCACCAAGGATGTCAATCCCAGTATCCGCGGACCTATACCCTGGTATGTTAGGGTCAAATGCTGGAGATTGCAATACAGAATGCCTGGGACATATATCCCAGTATGTTGAGGACATATAGCCAAGTTTGTCTATGGCCTAGAACCCAGTATATGCGGGAATGTAACTCAGTATATGGGACATGCAGTCAACTATGACTAGGACCTATAACTAAGAAAGACTGGGACACGTCATATAAAATGCTTGCAACAAATAACAATATTCCAGGGACTGGTACTGATGGTCTTATCAAAGGTACTGACATTGTAATAATGTTGGTACAATTACCGACATTATGACAGTTAAAAGATCACAGGAGCAACTAATGTGAAATTTTATTTTGGCAACGTTTCGCGCTCCAGGAGATCTGTCATGTCGTAACGGCTTGACAAATCTCCTGGAGATCGAAACGTTGCCACAGAAAAATGTCGCATTAGTTGCACTGGTATTTACATTATTCTGTACATAAGAGAAGTTTTTAAGAGAGAGTTGACATTTCACGCACAGCAAAATGAGAGTGAGTGCACTCTGGGAAGGGCTCTTTATCCAAGGAATCTGAGCTGCCTTCCCTTTCGTCGGATCAAATTTCATTGTCATTCATTGCCCTAGAACTTATGAATGCTTTTAGATTAGAGTTTCAATTTGATTATATTATTAACTAGATAATCTACAGTGGGTGCACAGTCCTTGAAAGATATCTTTGGTATCCCACAATACCAGTCACATTTACCGCAGCCAACACAGAAGACATAGTTGAACCTCCAGCTACACCTTAACTCCCTCAAGAGACACAAGAGCTATTGCTCAACATTCACAGGAAGATTCTCAAGAGTTTTAGATTAACAAATTTAACAGCAGTGAAGGTATGATGCTGATCAGTGAGGCTGTTAGAGCTGATTATAATTATTATTTTAAATTGTAACACGGGTCTGCATGATTTTTTTTTATTGACTCTATGGTATCTTTTTCATTATATATTTGGAAAATAGTGATTCATCGTGGTTTTTATTCATCTCTATCACATCAGCTTGTCAAGTTATAAGGAAACGTTACTTTTCTCTTATCATATAATAAGTAATGAGAAAGTTGTAAATTACCAATTAAAATGCTTACGTTATTTTGACGTAAATGTTAAATCTAATATATTTTTTCTTTATTTTCAAATTATTATGTCTAGAGGCTGCATAAATTCACCAGATATATTTTGCTATGTCTGCGGGCAATTCAACCCTCAGATTCCCGGAGCAACATTACTCCTTTATTGAAGCGCTGCTACTTTGCTTATTTTGACTGCAAACTTGAAGACCAGGACAAAACATTTGCACCACATAAGTACCAGTGATATGGCAGGAGCAGATGAACCACCATGAAGACTACTAGTTTTATATGACTAATGTTGCTGGATTCAATGAATGCACTAAAGGGTTGGCAAACGAAATCCTTTTTTTTTTTTTGGTTAAATTTCAATGAGATTTTCACAGTGATTTACGCAACATTTTAAAACGTACATACTGTGTTTGTAGTGACTTTTTGCCTTTAAGTTAGAAAAAAAAATTGTGCAAAATTTTATAGGGCATAAAAGTTTCCTTTTTCTACAAAATTGTTGATTTACAATACTCTAGTTAACATCAGATGAAAGATAAAGGCTAGATAATTTGTTAACACTACGACATTTGAGCGAAAATGTCATTAGATTCAATAATAAAAAAATGTTGAAATTTGTGACTTTTTTTTTTGAGAAAAAATCAATAAACACAAAGCTGATAAATTAGACACATGTGCAACTCTTGGGTATCTTTATTGAGGAAACGTTTCGCCACACAGTGGCTTCATCAGTCCATACAAAGGAGAAACTTGAAGAACAGGAGGAGAATGAGGTAATCAGTCCCTCAACCTTGAGTCGATGTGTTCAGTTCATCAATCTATTCAAGATTGATGGACTGAACACATCGACTCAAGGTTGAGGGACTGATTACCTCATTCTCCTCCTGTTCTTCAAGTTTCTCCTATGTATGGACTGATGAAGCCACTGTGTGGCGAAACGTTTCCTCAATAAAGATACCCATGAGTTGCACATGTGTCTAATTTATCAACATGTCGGTTCTCTGAACCATTCATCTACAAACACAAAGCTGTTAAAAATATCGCAAATCCTCCTTGAGTGTTAGTAGAACCATCATTACTTAATAATATGTGCACAAAATAATGACACTCCTATTAATACTTTTTGCAAATAATTGAACACAATGTCAATAACTTATTTCTAAGTTATTCATATATTGTTTTCTGTAAACCTCTGTGGTTACAGCATGCTAAATTTCAGCATGTTACAGACCTCAACACTTGTTGACACCCCACAGGCGACTAAGCTGTCATGAGTCCCTGCACTTGAATGGAGTCCTCAGAGATGTTGCTATGTAGTGTATTTTGAACGAAACAATCATAAAAATCGTATTTTTTGGAGAGAGAAAAAAAAACTAATTGCCATCATGTCTCTTTTATGAGAGCAAGAACCAAAAAATTATATTTAATGAAAGACATACTTAGAAATATGTTACCAGAATTATGCACTGTTTTTTCTATAAGTTTGCAATGTTTTATCTTTATCACTTCACAAACGTTCTCCCCTCACTATAGATTACAAATATACCCAAATATTTCTTCAGCAATAAGGCCTGTTCCACACTCTGAAGATATTCCTGTACCTGTGTCACCTGAGACATGGCAAATTTCGTCAGAGTCTGATACCAATGATTCAAAGGAAATGGAAGTAAACTATGAACCACCATCGAATGATGATCCCAAACCCTTCAGCCAAGCTGAGCTCAATGACTTTGCGAGAGAACTTGACCTTCCAAAAGACTGGAGGAACACAGGCTACTTGGTCCTGGAACAACATTCACTTGGTACCGTCATCGTGAAGCGGAATTCACTCAGTTCTTTGATGAAGGAAACTGTAGTTTTCTGTTTAAATATTTCTGGCCTTATTTAACGCATAGGGATGTCATACTAACGAGCTGGATGGAGACTCTTCTCAACAATGGCAACACAGCTGCAACTGTGCCAATTGGCCATAGCGTCCAGTCAACTACCAGAATCACAATTTTCTCATTTGTGGTGTTTTAAAAGTTAATGCTTTCCTACTAGGTCTTCAAGGCAGATACACCAAGTATCCCTGCTTTCTGTGTCTTTGGGATAGTAGGGCAGACAGCCAGCACTATGAACAAAAAGACTGGTCACCAAGAACCAGCCTCTTACCCGGAAATCACAACGTGAAAACTGTGCCACTAGTTGACCCCCCAAAAATTCTACTGCCGCCACTCCACATCAAATTAAGGCTTATAAAAAAATTTGTGAAGGTCTTGAACAAGAATGGAACTGCTTACAAGTACCTGGAGACAAAGTTTCCTCGTATAAGTGAAGGCAAGCCGAAGGCAGGAATCCTTGTTGGTCCTCAGATTCAGGAATTGATGAAGGACAAGCTTTTTGATGAAGCATTAGCAGGTGTCGAGGCGAATGCCTGATTTTCATTCAAGCAGATAGTCCACAATTTCCTGGGAAGCAGGCGCTCCCCCGAATATGAAAAAAATGTCCTAGACCTGATTTCAAGTTTCCAACAACTTGGGCCTAGAATGAGTGCGATGATGCACTTTTTGCACTCACATCTTGACTATTTTCTCAAAAATTGTGGGGACTATAGTTAGGAACAAGGAGAGCGATTCCATCAGGATATTTGCACCATGGAAACTCGCTACCAGGACAAATGGAATGTCAGGATGATGGCGGATTACTGCTGGTCATTGAAACATAATGGTCTCAATGCACAGCACAAGCAATAATCAAAGCAGTCCTTCTTCCTTTGATTCAATATGAAGGCTAACCATTAGGAGCATATTATTTTATAAACTTTTGATTTCATTCACATTGATTTGGAATTCATATGTTCTTAAAACTAGCAGAATGTGCTTTTCCAAGATTACTTGCCTAATTTTAATAAATTAACAATTTATTAAAAATTCACATTCACATTTTGACCATGAAAAACCACGTTGTAAATCTTTCAAACGAGGCAGCCAGGAACCTTACAGCACTCTGCCATATCTCGCATCTGCTTGAGAGCAGGGGTTGCAAGATTTTGTACGAGGCACAAGTATGCTCACACCTTGAGTATGCTCCACTTTCTTGGTTTGCCTGCCCCCTTCTCATCTGCGACTGATTGACAGAGTAGAGAACAGAGCAAGACGTTTCATCTCTCGCCTGGACCAATCCTGGGCAGATCTGTCATTTCAGCAGAGCCTTCAACACAGAGAGATGTGGGTGGCCCTACTGTTATGTACAAGGCCAATATTGTCAAAGTACAACACTTGGATCCACTTGAAGGGTAGCGTGAAGCAAGCTTCTATACCACAAGACGGGCAGAAAACAGCAACTTCACTCTGGCTGTACCCCTCTCCAGAACATCACTTCATCTGAGATCATTTATCCCCAGAATGACTCGAGTATGGAACACATTCGTACAGTATTATTATGTGAACGAGATAAAGCCAGTTGATCAGATGAAAATGCTGGCCCACAGATGGCTCCACCTTCATCCTGTTCCCTACTTGTACGTCTCATAACAATAAAAATGTTTTCAAAAGAGCTGTTGTAGGTAACAGCTCTTAGCTTGTCAATAAAGTTAGGAATCCTTAACCTGTAAATAGCTTGTCAATAAAGCTAGGGATCCTTAACTTAGCCTTGTCCAACCCTGCACAAAAAAAACGAATGTATAGAAACTTTTGATCCAAGTGAGAGAGTAATTGAGGTAGGAGACCTAAATGCTAGAGTAGGAGAAACATTTAGAGAGGTGTGGTAGGTAAGTTTGGGGTGCCAGGTGTAGATGATAATGGGAGCCCTTTGATTGAACTTTGTATAGAAAGGAGTTTAGTTAGTTAAGAAAAAGAGGATAAATAAGTATACAAGAAGTAGGGCGTAATGACAGTAGTTTCTTGGCCTACGTATTGATACATAAAAGACTGACTGTTGAGTAGACTTCAGGATGTACATGTTTATAGAGGCGCCACAGATGTATCGGATCACCTTTTAGTTGTAGCTACAGTGAGAATAGAAGCTAAATGGGATACAACGAAAATAGAAGCAGCAAGTAAGAGAGAGGTGAAGCTTTATAAACTAAAAGAGGAGGCAGTTAGGGTAAGATATAAACGACAATTGGAGGATAGATGGGCTAGTGAGAGTATAGGCAATGGGGTCGAAGATGAATGGGGTACGTTTAAGTAGTTAGTGTAGCAGTGTTCAGAAGTTCGTGGGTACAGGAAAGTGGGTGCGGAAGGGAAGAAGAGCGATTGGTGGAATGATGATGTAAAGAGAGTAGTAAGGGAGAGAATGTTAGCAAATGAGAGATTTTTACGAAGTAGAAGTGATGCTAGGAGGGAAGAGTATATGGAAAGAAAAGGAGAGGTTAAGAGAGTGGTGAAGCAATGTAAAAAGAGACCAAATAAAAGAGTGGGTGAGATTATTTGTAGATGGGGTTGTAAAAGAAGTGAATGCACAGGTCTTGACGACAAGAGGTGTTGGGACAAAAGATAAAGAATCTAACACAAAGTACGAGTTGTCACAGTTGTTCTTTGCTTATGACACTGTGCTTTTGAAAAATTCTGAAGAAAAGTTGCAGAGATTGGTAGATGTGATCGGTAGGTTATGAAAAAGATGAAAATTAAAAATTAATATAGGAAAGAGTAAGGTGATGAGGATAATAAAAAAGATTAGGTGATGAAAGGTTGGATATCAGATTGGCGGGAGAGAGTATGGAGGTGGTGAATGTATTCAGATGTTTGGGAATGGACGTGTCAGCAGATGAGTCTATGAAAGATGAGATAAATCATACAATTGATGAGGGGAAAAGGGTGAGCGGTGCACTTAGGAGTCTGTGGAGACAAAGAACTTGTCCGTGGAATCAAAGAGGGGAATGTGAGAGTAAGTTATACCAACACTCTTATATGAGTGTGAAGCTTGGGTGGTGAATATTGCAACTAGGAGAAGGCTGGAGGCAGTGAAGATGTCATGTCTGAGGGCAATAAGTGGTGTGAATATAATGCAGAGAATTCGTCGTTTGGACATTAGAAGGAGGTGCGGGATTACCAAAACTATTATCCAGAGGGCTGAGGAGGGGTTGTTGAGGTTGTTCGGACATGTAGAAAGGTGGAACAAAATAGAATGACTTCGAGAGCGTATAAATCTGTAGTGAAGGGAAGGCGAGGTAGGGGTCGGCCTAGGAAAGGTTGGAGGGAGGGGGTAGAGGTTTTGTGTGCGAAGGACTTGGGCTTCCAGTAAGCATGCGTGAGCATATTTGATAAGAGTGAATGGAGACAAATGTTTTTTAATATTTGACGTGCTGTTGGAGTGTGAGAAAAATAAATTTATGGAAGGATTCAGGGAAACCGGCAGGACGGACTTGAGTCCTGGAGATGGGATGTAATATCTGCATTCTGATGTTAATATTGGACTCCTCTGGAACTTGGGAGAGGTTGTTGGGTGAGTACACACTTATCTTGATACAGTGTCCGTGGTGAGCACACATTTGTGTTGACACAGTGTCCGTTGTGAGCACACACTTATCTTGACACAGTGTCCGTGGTGAGCACACACTTGTGTTGACAGTGTCGGTGGTGAGCACACACTTGTGTTGACAGTGTCGGTGGTGAGCGTCCATCTTGCTCTATACAAACATGGTCAACGCCTTCTAAAAACATTTCACAGTTTCATTATCTATGAGGTTCGCCTCACATAAAGTGAGATTCCTTGATCCAAGGATTACGACCTGTTCTCTCCTTCCCATTCCTCTCATTCCCCCAAACTTTATTTGATCCTATAGGTTGCAGTTTTATAATTGTAGTGTAAGCATGCCTCTGGCAGGACAGTAATGGAGTGAATGATGGTAAAAGTTTTTCTTTTTCTAGCCACCCTGCCTTGGTGGGAAACAGACAATTTGTTAATAAAAAAGTAATAATAAGAGGAGGTCTCCTTTACTTATTCGTTATAATATTTGGTGCTCAAAGAGTTTTGTGTTGTGTTGACTCTTTATCTTCATTAAAAACGGTAAACGAAACACAGACGTAGTTTCTGAATATTATTTCCACTTGGTTCTAACTGGTCTTGTGTGAAAATATTTGTGAGTTGCTAGTGAGTTCCGAGGCTCTGTTAGTAGGGAAATAAATTTTTCATGCTGAGATGGTAGAGGAAACCAAACCATTCATATTGATCATCTTATATCTTAGCTTGTAATGTCTTAGTTAACAACAAGATCATGTCTTAAGGTAGTGTTCTCCATAATTAGTTTGATCTTCCGTGGACACTGAACCTTTGAGGATTTATGGACACGTAATTTGTTTTGTGTAATTCATGTTGAAGGTTGGACTCTGATTTTTTGTGTGTATTCTGATGGTTTCTGGACTTATACTTTTCTAAGATGTTGTCCATGGACTGTACTTACAAAATATCTCTTGCAATTATTACTGAATTTACATTCTGGAATATTTATGAATATGGGTTTGGGAAATTACAGATGTACTGAACATAAAATCTAGAACACATTATACAGTGAGGTAAACACTGTTATTGTGTATTATACAGTGAGGTAAACACTGTTATTGTGTATTATACAGTGAGGTAAACACTGTTATTGTGTATTATACAGTGAGGTAAATACTGTTATTGTGTATTATACAGTGAGGTAAACATTGTTATTGTGTATTATACAGTGAGGTAAACATTGTTATTGTGTATTATACAGTGAGATAAACATTGTTATTGTGTATTATACAGTGAGGTAAACATTGTTATTGTGTATTATACAGTGAGGTAAACATTGTTATTGTGTATTATACAGTGAGGTAAACACTGTTATTGTGTATTATACAGTGAGGTAAACACTGTTATTGTGTATTATACAGTGAGGTAAACACTGTTATTGTGTATTATACAGTGAGGTAAACACTGTTATTGTGTATTATACAGTGAGGTAAACACTGTTATTGTGTATTATACAGTGAGGTAAACACTGTTATTGTGTATTATACAGTGAGGTAAACACTGTTATTGTGTATTATACAGTGAGGTAAACATTGTTATTGTGTACTATACAGTGAGGTAAACATTGTTATTGTGTATTATACAGTGAGGTAAACACTGTTATTGTGTATTATACAGTGAGGTAAATACTGTTATTGTGTACTATACAGTGAAGTAAACACTGTTATTGTGTATTATACAGTGAGGTAAACACTGTTATTGTGTATTATACAGTGAGGTAAACACTGTTATTGTGTATTATACAGTGAGGTAAACACTGTTATTGTGTATTATACAGTGAGGTAAACATTGTTATTGTGTACTATACAGTGAGGTAAACATTGTTATTGTGTATTATACAGTGAGGTAAACACTGTTATTGTGTACTATACAGTGAGGTAAATATTGTTATTGTGTATTATACAGTGAGGTAAATACTATTATTGTGTATTATACAGTGAGGTAAATACTATTATTGTGTATTATACAGTGAGGTAAATACTATTATTGTGTATTATTCCTTTGTGTTGGTTTAAGATGTTCTTAATATGAAATTTTATTGTAATATATAATTATTAATTGAACTTAAGCATAGATATAATGTCTTAATGAATATTTTTCAGTAACTTCAGTGTGCATTTATATACCCTAAATTCTTATAAATTAAATGACAATGTTTTTAAATTAATTTTCTATCATCCTGCCTAAATAATCATGTACGGATTAAAATTCTTAAGGAATTTCAATTCACATATAACAATTTACTTACGTGACATAATAATTTTATTAAATTCAATCATTGTAATAAATTTGAATTATATTGACTGATATAAAATTAACTCATAATAAGGATGTAATGAGGAATATATATTTTTTATTGTTGAAACAACAAGCGCTTATTAGCGCCATTGTTCCGTTTCTCTCTTAATAAAAATTCATTAAGTACACTGGCATTGAAAAATTGGTCAAATGAATCAGATTTTAAAATTTCTTAAAAAAAAAAAAATGGCAGAATTAACCCAATATCAATCTGGTGTTAAAAAAAAAAAAAAAAAAAAAATATGATGTGTCTGATGAATAGCGATTTTTACAGTCCTCCAAAATGGCAAAAGTGCCTTTTAAAATATTTACAACAGCATTGAAAGTTTGAAGACAATCGGAAGTGGTATTCTCGTTTTCTTTTTTTTTTTTTTTTTTTTACAAATTAGATAACTTAATTAATTAAGTTTTTTAATTAAGCTAATGTTATCAACCACAAATTATAATAACAAACCCAACTTTCTCAGTTGGAAACGTCTGAGTTCTAAATTTGAAGCCGATTGGAAGAGTTTTTGGTTGACAATGTGGTGTTAAGAGATACTTGTGAGAGTGGTGACCTGTACCTTGCTCTGTGAGACTGGTGACCTGTGCCTTGCTCTGTGAGAGTGGTGACCTGTACCTTGCTCTGTGAGAGTGATGACCTCCTGTACCTTGCTCTGTGAGAGTGGTGACCTGTACCTTGCTCTGTGAGAGTGATGACCTCCTGTACCTTGCTCTGTGAGAGTGGTGACCTGTACCTTGCTCAGTGAGAGTGATGACCTCCTGTACCTTGCTCTGTGAGAGTGGTGACCTGTACCTTGCTCTGTGAGACTGGTGACCTGTGCCTTGCTCTGTGAGAGTGGTGACCTGTACCTTGCTCTGTGAGAGTGGTGACCTGTACCTTGCTCTGTGAGAGTGGTGACCTGTACCTTGCTCTGTGAGACTGGTGACCTGTGCCTTGCTCTGTGAGAGTGGTGGCCTGTGCCTTGCTCTGCGAGAGTGGTGGCCTGTACCTTGCTCTGTGAGAGTGGTGGCCTGTACCTTGCTCTGTGAGAGTGGTGACCTGTAACTTGCTCTGTGAGACTGGTGACCTGTGCCTTGCTCTGTGAGAGTGGTGGCCTGTACCTTCCTCTGTGAGAGTGGTGGCCTGTACCTTGGTCTGTGAGAGTGGTGGCCTGTACCTTGCTCTGTGAGAGTGGTGGCCTGTACCTTGCTCTGTGAGAGTGGTAGCCTGTACCTTCCTCTGTGAGAGTGGTGACCTGTGCCTTGCTCTGCGAGAGTGGTGGCCTGTACCTTCCTCTGTGAGAGTGGTGGCCTGTACCTTGCTCTGTGAGAGTGGTGGCCTGTACCTTGCTCTGTGAGAGTGGTAGCCTGTACCTTGCTCTGTGAGAGTGGTGACCTGTGCCTTGCTCTGCGAGAGTGGTGGCCTGTACCTTCCTCTGTGAGAGTGGTAACCTGTACCTTGCTCTGTGAGAGTGGTGGCCTGTACCTTGCTCTGTGAGAGTGGTGGCCTATACCTTGCTCTGTGAGAGTGGTGACCTGTTCCTTGCTCTGTGAGAGTGGTGGCCTGTATCTTGCTCTGCGAGAGTGGTGGTCTGTACCTTGCTCTGCGAGAGTGGTGGCCTGTACCTGGCTCTGCGAGAGTGGTGGCCTGTTCCTTGCTCTGTGAGAGTGGTGGCCTGTACCTTGCTCTGCGAGAGTGGTGGCCTGTTCCTTGCTCTGTGAGAGTGGTGGCCTGTACCTTGCTTTGTGAGAGTGGTGGCCTGTACCTTGCTCTGTGAGAGTGGAGGCCTGTACCTTGCTCTGCGAGAGTGGTGGCCTGTACCTTGCTCTGTGAGAGTGGTGACCTGTACCTTGCTCTGTGAGAGTGGTGACCTGTAAATTGCTCTGTGAGAGTGGTGACCTGTACCTTGCTCTGTGAGACTGGTGACCTCTACCTTGCTCTGTGAGAGTGGTGACCTGTACCTTGCTCTGTGAGAGTGGTGACCTGTACCTTGCTCTGTGAGAGTGGTGACCTGTACCTTGCTCTGTGAGAGTGGTGACTTGTACCTTGCTCTGTGAGACAGATGACCTGTACCTTGCTCTGTAAGAGTGGTGACCTGTACCTCGCTCTGTGAGAGTGGTGACCTGTACCTTGCTCTGTGAGAGTGGTAACCTGTACCTTGCTCTGTGAGAGTGGAGACCTGTACCATGCTCTGTGAGAGTGCTGACCTGTACCTTGCTCTATGAGAGTGGTGGCCTGTACCTTGCTCTGTAAGAGTGGTGACCTGTACCTTGCTCTGTGAGAGTGGTGACTGTACCTTGCTCAGTGAGAGTGATGACCTGTACCTTGCTCTGTGAGAGTGGTGGCCTGTACCTTGCTCTGTAAGAGTGGTGACCTGTACCTTGCTCTGTGAGAGTGGTGACCTGTACCTTGCTCTGTGAGAGTGATGACCTGCACCTTGCTCTGTGAGAGTGGTGGTCTGTACCTTGCTCTGTGAGAGTGGTGACCTGTACCTTGCTCTGTGAGAGTGGTGACCTGTACCTTGCTCTGTGAGAGTGGTGACCAGTACCTCGCTCTGTGAGAGTGGTGACCTGTACCTTGCTCTGTGAGAGTGGTAACCTGTACCTTGCTCTGTGAGAGTGGTGACCTGTACCATGCTCTGTGAGAGTGGTGACCTGTACCTTGCCCTATGAGAGTGCTGACCTGTACCTTGCTCTATGAGAGTGATGACTGTACCTTGCTCTGTGAGAGTGATGACCTGTACCTTGCTCTGTGAGAGTGGTGGCCTGTACCTTGCTCTGTGAGAGTGGTGACCTGTACCTTGCTCTGTGAGAGTGGTGACCTGTACCTTGCTCTGTGAGAGTGATGACCTGCACCTTGCTCTGTGAGAGTGGTGGCCTGTACCTTGCTCTGTGAGAGTGGTGACCTGTACCTTGCTCTGTGAGAGTGGTGGCCTGTACCTTGCTCTGTGAGAGTGGTGACCTGTACCTTGCTCTGTGAGAGTGGTGACCTGTACCTTGCTCTATGAGAGTGATGACCTGTACCTTGCTCTGTGAGAGTGGTGGCTTGCACCTTGCTCTGTGAGAGTGGTGACCTGTACTTTGCTCTGTGAGAGTGGTGACCTGTACCTTTCTCTGTGAGAGTGATGACCTGTACCTTGCTCTGCGAAAGTGGTGGCCTGTGCCTTGCTCTGTGAGAGTGGTTACCTGTACCTTGCTCTGTGAGAGTGATGACCTGTACCTTGCTCTGTGAGAGTGGTGACCTGTACCTTGCTCTGTGAGAGTGGTGGCTTGCACCTTGCTCTGTGAGAGTGGTGACCTGTACCTTGCTCTGTGAGAGTGGTGACCTGTACCTTGCTCTGTGAGAGTGGTGGCCTGTACCTTGCTCTGTGAGAGTGATGACCTGTACCTTGCTCTGTGAGAGTGATGACCTCCTGTACCTTGCTCTGTGAGAGTGGTGACCTGTACCTTGCTCTGTGAGAGTGGTGACCTGTACCTTTCTCTGTGAGAGTGATGACCTGTACCTTGCTCTGTGAGAGTGGTGGCCTATACCTTGCTCTGTGAGAGTGGTTACATGTACCTTGCTCTGTGAGAGTGATGACCTGTACCTTGCTCTGTGAGAGTGGTGACCTGTACCTTGCTCTGTGAGAGTGGTGGCCTGTACCTTGCTCTGTGAGAGTGATGACCTGTGCCTTGCTCTGTGAGAGTGGTGACCTGTACCTTGCTCTGTGAGAGTGGTGACCTGTACCTTGCTCTGTGAGAGTGATGACCTCCTGTACCTTGCTCTGTGAGAGTGGTGACCTGTACCTTGCTCTGTGAGAGTGGTGACCTGTACCTTGCTCTGTGAGAGTGGTGACCTGTACCTTGCTCTGTGAGAGTGGTGACCTGTACCTTGCTCTGTGAGAGTGGTGACCTGTACCTTGCTCTGTGAGAGAGGTAACCTGTAACTTGCTCTATGAGAATGATGACCTGTACCTTGCTCTGTGAGAGTGGTGACCTGCACCTTGCTCTGTGAGAGTGGTGGCCAGTACCTTGCTCTGTGAGAGTGGTGGTCTGTACCTTGCTCTGTGAGAGTGGTGACCTGTATCTTGCTCTGTGAGAGTGCTGGCCTGTACCTTGCTCTATGAGAGTGGTGACCTGTACCTTGCTCTGTGAGAGTGATGACCTGTACCTTGCTCTGTGAGAGTGGTGACCTGTACCTTGCTCTGTGAGAGTGGTGACCTGTACCTTGCTCTGTGAGAGTGGTGACCTGTACCTTGCTCTGTGAGAGTGGTGACCTGTACGTTGCTCTGTGAGAGTGGTGACCTGTACGTTGCTCTGTGAGAGTGATGACCTTCTGTACCTTGCTCAGTGAGAGTGGTGACCTGTACCTTGCTCTGTGAGAGTGATGACCTCCTGTACCTTGCTCTTTGAGAGTGGTGACCTGTACCTTGCTCTGTGAGAGTGGTGACCTGTACCTTGCTCTGTGAGAGTGGTGACCTGTACCTTGCTCTGTGAGAGTGGTGACCTGTACCTTGCTCTGTGAGAGTGGTGACCTGTACCTTGCTCTGTGAGAGTGATGACCTCCTGTACCTTGTTCTGTGAGAGTGGTGACCTGTACCTTGCTCTGTGAGAGTAGTGACCTGTACCTTGCTCTGTGAGAGTGGTGACCTGTACCTTGCTCTGTGAGAGCGGTGACCTGTACCTTGATCTGTGAGAGTGGTGGCCTGTACCTTGCTCTGTGAGAGTGGTGGTCTGTACCTTGCTCTGTGAGAATGGTGACCTGTATCTTGCTCTGTGAGAGTGGTGGCCTGTACCTTGCTCTTTGAGAGTGGTGACCTGTACCTTGCTCTGTGAGAGTGATGACCTGTACCTTGCTCTGTGAGAGTGGTGACCTGTACCTTGCTCTGTGAGAGTGGTGGCCTGTACCTTGCTCTGTGAGAGTGATGACCTGTGCCTTGCTCTGTGAGAGTGGTGACCTGTACCTTGCTCTGTGAGAGTGGTGACCTGTACCTTGCTCTGTGAGAGTGATGACCTCCTGTACCTTGCTCTGTGAGAGTGGTGACCTGTACCTTGCTCTGTGAGAGTGGTGACCTGTACCTTGCTCTGTGAGAGTGGTGACCTGTACCTTGCTCTGTGAGAGTGGTGACCTGTACCTTGCTCTGTGAGAGTGGTGACCTGTACCTTGCTCTGTGAGAGAGGTAACCTGTAACTTGCTCTATGAGAATGGTGACCTGTACCTTGCTCTGTGAGAGTGGTGACCTGCACCTTGCTCTGTGAGAGTGGTGGCCTGTACCTTGCTCTGTGAGAGTGGTGGTCTGTACCTTGCTCTGTGAGAGTGGTGACCTGTATCTTGCTCTGTGAGAGTGGTGGCCTGTACCTTGCTCTATGAGAGTGGTGACCTGTACCTTGCTCTGTGAGAGTGATGACCTGTACCTTGCTCTGTGAGAGTGGTGACCTGTACCTTGCTCTGTGAGAGTGGTGACCTGTACCTTGCTCTGTGAGAGTGGTGACCTGTACCTTGCTCTGTGAGAGTGGTGACCTGTACCTTGCTCTGTGACAGTGGTGACCTGTACGTTGCTCTGTGAGAGTGATGACCTCCTGTACCTTGCTCTGTGAGAGTGGTGACCTGTACCTTGCTCTGTGAGAGTGATGACCTCCTGTACCTTGCTCTGTGAGAGTGGTGACCTGTACCTTGCTCTCTGAGAGTGGTGACCTGTACCTTGCTCTGTGAGAGTGGTGACCTGTACCTTGCTCTGTGAGAGTGGTGACCTGTACCTTGCTCTGTGAGAGTGGTGACCTGTACCTTGCTCTGTGAGAGTGATGACCTCCTGTACCTTGTTCTGTGAGAGTGGTGACCTGTACCTTGCTCTGTGAGAGTAGTGACCTGTACCTTGCTCTGTGAGAGTGGTGACCTGTACCTTGCTCTGTGAGAGCGGTGACCTGTACCTTGATCTGTGAGAGTGGTGGCCTGTACCTTGCTCTGTGAGAGTGGTTGTCTGTACCTTGCTGTGTGAGAATGGTGACCTGTATCTTGCTCTGTGAGAGTGGTGGCCTGTACCTTGCTCTTTGAGAGTGGTGACCTGTACCTTGCTCTGTGAGAGTGATGACCTGTACCTTGCTCTGTGAGAGTGGTGACATGTACCTTGCTCTGTGAGAGTGGTGACCTGTATCTTGCTCTGTGAGAGTGGTGACCTGTACCTTGCTCTGTGAGAGAGGTAATCTGTAACTTGCTCTATGAGAATGGTGACCTGTACCTTGCTCTGTGAGAGTGGTGACCTGTACCTTGCTCTGTGAGAGAGGTAACCTGTAACTTGCTCTATGAGAATGGTGACCTGTACCTTGCTCTGTGGGAGTGGTGACTTGTACCTTGCTCTATGATGATTTATTTAGTGTGATCTCTGTGAACTGAACCAAGATGTCCTCTATTGAGCAACTCTACAAGCAGCTTAAGGAGGAGCTGAGTGTGGTTAAGCTTGAAATACAACAAGTGACTGAAGAAAACAAGAAGATTTGTAGTAATCCCCCTATTGCGAATCCTCAAGTCAAGAAAGGAACCTGGACAGTGGCTGGAAACAGTGGAAAGAGGTTAAGAATCAAGAGGACGGGTGTGGAGAGGTAGAAAGGAAGAAGATCGAGGAGTCTGCTGTGGAAACTTCTAACCCATTATCCGTGCTACCCGACGAATGTGCGCAGATTATTGGGAACGTCACAATTAGCAGCACCAAAGATGGTAACAACATTGTTCATGTTGGGGACAATCAAATTAGGTACATGGATAGGGCCGTCTGCTTGAAGGATAAGAGTAGGAAACAAAGGGTTTGCTTTCCTGAGACCAGGATGGAGGATATTGTTAGCCGGCTTGACAACATCATGAATCATAATGGGATCAATCCTGTTACCTGCCTCTAAGCTGTAGGCAATGATGTAGGCAAGCTTAGAAGTGAGGATTTAGTTAGAAGGTTTAAGACAGCAACAGTAATAATTAGGAAGAACGGTGGGCGCCCTGTTATATGTGGCATTATGCTCACAAGGGGTGTTGAAAATGAATGGCTGTCCAGAGCGATTGGAATAAATTGTTGGTTGGACAAACATTGTAAGGATAATGCTGTACCATTCATTGACAACTGGAACCACTTTTACGTCAGAAATGACATGTATGCCAGGATGGGGGTTCACGTATCCAGGGCAGGTGAGGGTTTTCTTGCTATCTCAGTTATGGGTGTTATTAGGGCTTTAAACTGGAATTAGTTAAAGGTATGGGTTTAGGAATGGTAAATATTGATATAGGCTTTAATGTTATTAATCTTAAAAATAACAGTAGTCCAGTAACACAGAGTAATGATAATAACAGAAATTGTGTAAAAACGAAGCTGAATGGGAAAAAATTGCAAAAGAAAAATCATATTAATGTATTTTATACTAACAACAGAAGCACAAGCAACAAAATTTATGAATTACATTTGGTAGCATGTGTGGGGGGCACTTTGATGTCGTTGCAATAACTGAAAGATTGTATAATTTAAAGAGTCGTGATATAATTGATGAGTGCCATATTCAAAGATTTAAGTTGTTCCATGTGGATTGATATAACGGGAAAGCGAGTGGAGTTGCATTGTATGTACAATATAAATTGTTGCATAAAATCATGTTAAAATAGAGGGATTAGTAACAGAATCTGTGTGGTTAGAATTTCTAGAAAGTCAAGAAATATTTATTTTACGTGATAATATATCGTTCTCCTGGCTTAGAAAACGATAGAGGGAGACTTCCTTGGCACGAAATTGTTAGGGCTTCTAAACACGATAACAAAATAATAGTGGGGGATTTTAATTTTAGTCAAAATGTCTGGACTTCTTTGACTGGTAATCTGAAATCCAGTTACTTTCTGGAAGTAGTTCAGTACTGCTTTCTGAAACAATGTGTAACTGAGCCTACCAGAGGTAATAATTCGCTTGACCTAGTCTAGTCAAATAAAGAAACCTTCGTAAATAATCTGGAGATCACTGAAAAACTTGGCACAAGTGATCACAAATATTACCTGGGAGTAGGGAACGCCAGTCTAATCTCGATTGGGGTAATCTAGCTAATGAGTATATTGACGATGATAATATTCGCGATAACGAAGGGATTTGCTATTATGTTTTTTTCTTAACAATGTATAATATGCACAGAGTATATACATTCCTCAGACATAAATTAAGTCAAATACGAATGAGCCTAGAGGGATTAATAATAGACTAAATCACCTAATGGGAGAAAAAAGAGAAGTTTTTAGGATCATCAAAAGATGAGACGTTAACCTTGTTAACCAATACAATCATTTTAAGAAAGAAGTATAGAGGGGATTAGAAAGGCTAAACACGACTACGAAATTAAAGATGCTATGAATAAAAGACTAATCTAAAAGGGTTCTTTCAAGATTATAGGACAGAAGTCAGTTAAAAAGTCGGACCGCTGATAATTGGGGATGGACAGCTGACTGATAAAGAACAGGCAATGTGTTCTTTGCATAATGGTTATTTCATGTCTGTCTTTACATATGAAGACACGATGGGCAGTTAAGAAATCAATATATTCAATTAAAGAGAGAAATAAAGAAAGGAATAAGAAAAGCAAAAAGAGATTATGAGGCTAAGGTCGCAAGGGATTCAAAGACTAACCCAAAAGGGTTCTTTCAGGTATACAGAAGTAAGATTAGGGACAAGATTGGCCCACGTAAGAGTAACTCTGGTCAGATCACTGAGAGTGATAAGGATATGTGTGAAATTCTAAATACCTACTTCCTCTCAGTTTTCACCAAGGAAAATACTAGCAGTATTCCTGAAATAATAGATTACGTAGAACAGGATGATAATAAACTATGTACGATTGTGGTAACCAGTGACATGGTCCTCAGACAAATAGAGAAACTAAAACCTAACAAATCCCCAGATCCTGATGAACTGTTTGCAAGGGTGTTAAAGGAATGTAAAGAGGAACTTAGAATACCTTTGGCTAATCTTTTTAACATATCACTACAAACTGGCATAGTGCCTGATAAGTGGAAAATGGCAAATGTAATACCTATTTACAAGGCAAGTGACAGGTCCTTGGCTTCGAACTATAGACCAATAAGCCTTACCTCCACAGTGGGAAAATTTATGGAATCAATAATTGCCGAAGCAATTCGTAGCCATCTTGACAGCCGCAGACTGATTAATGATTCTCAACACGGTTTTACAAAGGGGCGTTCCTGTCTTACGAATTTACTAACTTTTTTCACTAAGGTGTTTGAGGATGAAGATCATGGTAATGAATATGATACTGTGTATATGGACTTCAGTAAGGCTTTCGATAGAGTTCCACACCAGAGGTTATTGAGGAAACTTAAGGCACACGGAATAGGAGGAGAAATTTTTTCCTGTGTAGAGGCATGGCTGACAAATAGACAGCAGAGAGTTAGCATATATGGGGAGAAATCAGAATGGGGGCACGTCACAAGCGGTGTTCCTCAGGGGTCAGTGTTGGGCCCGTTGTTGTTCACAATTTACATAAACGACATAGATGAGGGAATAAATAGCGACATAAGCAAATTTACTGATGACACCAAAAGAGGCCGTCCAATTCATTCTAATGAGGACATTAGAGCACTCCAGGATGATTTGAATAGACTGATGCAATGGTCGGAGAAGTGGCAGATGCAGTTTAATATTGACAAATGCAAAGTTCTAAATGTTGGACAGTTAAATAACCAAGCCACATATAAACTAAATAATGTAGATCTTAATACTGCCGATTGCGAATAGGATTTAGGAGTTCTGGTTAGCAGTAACCTAAAACCAAGACAACAGTGCATTAGTGTTCGCAATAAAGCTAACAGAATTCTTGGCTTCATATCTAGAAGTATAAATAATAGAAGTCCTCAGGTTGTTCTTGGTTAGGCCTCATTTAGACTATGCTGCTCAGTTCTGGTCATTGTATTACAGAATGGATATAAATGCTCTGGAAAACGTACAAAGGAGGATGACAAAGATGATCCCATGTATCAGAAATCTTCCCTATGAGGATAGAATGAAGGCCCTGAATCTACACTCTCTCGAAAGGCGTAGAATTAGGGGGGATATGATCGAGGAGTATAAATGGGAAACAGGAATAAATAAAGGGGATGTAAATAGTGTGCTGAAAATTTCCAGCGAAGACAGGACTCGCAGCAATTGTTTCAAGATGGAAAAAATCAGATTCAGGAAGGATATAGGAAAGTATTGGTTTGGTAATAGAGTTGTGGATGAGTGGAACAAGCTCCCGAGTACAGTTATTGAGGCTAAAACGTTGTGTAGTTTTAAAAATAGGTTTGATAAATACATGAGTGGGTGAGGGCGGGTGTAAGTTGGACCTTACTAGCTTGTGCTGCTGGTCTGGTACAGTGCTCCATCCTTGAGTGGGGATGACCAGACTGGGTGGGTCATTGGTCTAATCCGGGGGGGGGACATGGACCTGCTCTGCATGGGTCAGTAGGCCTGTTGCAGTGTTCCTTCTTTCTTATGTTCTTATATTACTGTCACGAGGGAAATGGTTATCAAAGAGGAATATATACTGAAACAAAATAAGTCCCCGGGCTCCGATGAAATATTTTCAGTGCTTAAGGAAAGCAAGTTGGAACTTGGTCAGTCATTAACGAGCGTGTTTAATGCTTCTCTCAAAACTGGTGTTGTGCCAGAGATTTCGAAGATGGTTAATGTAATTCCTATATTTAAATCAGAGGATAAGTCCATTCCAGCAAATTCCCGCCGAATAAGCATGAAAATTATTAGAATCATTTATAGCCGTGAGGGAAAAGTTCAATAGATAGGAGTAGCGAGGGAATATATAGTAACAAGAGTTTCATTGCCGGCTACTTGTTAAGGTAGGGTAAGTCAAGCTCCCGCTATTCCCACCTTTTTTTCCCCCTCCCCGAAAGTGATAGTTTGCTTGCCGGCTACTTGTTAAGGTAGGGTAAGTCCAGCTCCCGCTATGTGGGTGGGTGTGAGTTAGACCTGATAGCTTGTGCTACCAGGTCGGTTGCCGTGTTCCTCCCTTAAGTCAATGTGACCTGACCTGACTAGGTTGGGTGCATTGGCTTAAGCCGGTAGGAGACTTGGACCTGCCTCGCATGGACCAGTAGGCCTTCTGCAGTGTTCCTTCGTTCTTATGTTCTTATGTTCTTATTCCCGCCTTTTCTCCCCCACCCCTAAAGTGATAGTTTGATTGCCGGCTGCTTGTTAACGTAGGGTCAGACTAGCTCCCACTATCCCTTCCCCTCCCTCTTCCCCCCCCCCCCGAAAGGTGACGTGTGGGGCTCTGGTCAAACAGTAAATCACTCGACTCACAGCTCCCAACACTACTGTAAGTACATGCCTGCCTTGTATTCTAGTGGATTTATTGGCTGAAAGCTTCACTTTGGACCAATAATAAACTTAGTCTTTTCAGCCTTGCTATAAGTTGACTGTTGTAATAGTCACCACGTCTTTTAGGTATTGTACTTATCATGGAGAGTAATTATTTAAGCAGTGGGTAACCTGTCTATCTTTTCAGCTTGGATGACAGAGAGGGTCACCTGTCAATCAACGAGAACTGACGGAGACGGACTAACGTCCTGGAGACGTCCCATATTGGATTTAATTACCTGTGCACCTGTATGAAATTGCAGGACGTAACCCCACATCATTGCAGCGGTAAAGAACCTGCTTTCCTGTCATCGGAATAGAATACTCACGGCGATACTCTGTGAAGAACTAGCCGGTGGTGGTCACCAACACCTGCGACCCCCCCCCCACATCAGCAACGGCTAAGATTTCAACAACGCAAAGTGTCACCAACACCAGACACCCCAATATATATATTAGCATTGAGTTCAAATGTTATTTTATTCATTTCATTTTTAATTTTTCTTTCAAATAGGATATACCTGTCATGTTTTATTGTTTTATGTTTGCTTTAATAAATAATAAAGTGTTTATCTTTGTTAATTATTATTTCGTTTTCTAATCATTAATTTTCCTGAGGAGGAGCCAGCTTTGGTAATACTGTCTGAAGTTATTACAGAGCTGAGTAAGCCTTCACAAGTGGCGACCCTGCCAGGATCAACTCTACTGAATCAAGATTCAACTCCATCTCGAATCTACCATTGGAACTTCAACGCCGCATACCACAGACGGTTACCACCAGCCATGAATAATCATTCTCTATGGTAGGACTATGGTACAGGTATTTAAAAGATTTGGTGATTGTTATAGACTCAATTTATTGTAAGTCAAGTCAGGCAGGATATAATAGTTATTTCTGCCACCTTTCTTGTGAGTTTGAAACACTTTGGAGGATTAGACTCTAGGGACCCGAGATTTTCCAGTGACAATTTGTTTCATTGAGCTCTTTATTATATCAAGGGAACTGTCATAGGGCACTCTTGATTTGTTGGTGAGAAGATAGGATGGTCAAGTGACCCCATTCTACTTACTGTTTGCTCGGAGCCGGCATAGAACCCTTCGTTTTCATTAATACATATTGTTTAATTGAAGCAGGGATCGAGCCCTCTGGTTTATTTACAGTTTGAATGGAGCAGGAATTGAACCCTCAGTTTTCTTTAATACCCGTTTCATTTCCCCTGATAGTTTAAGTTATTCTTGCAAGTATGGATGAATACCAGTTTTGGATGAATGCTGGAAGTAAGTTAGGAATAACAGGGAAAAATTTAGAATCTTTCATTAGTGCTAAGATCCAGGAAAGACTTGAAAGAGAGAGAATTGAGAGAGAAGAAAGACAGTTAGAAAGGGAAAGAGAAGAGAAAAAGGAGAGAGAGAGAATTGAGAGAGAAATCCAAGAAAGACAGTTAGAAAGATACAGAGAAAACAAAAAGGAGCGTGATAGACTTGATCGTGAGGAGAGAGCTAGAGTACGTGAGGAACAAGCTAAGATACGTGAGGAACAGGTTAAATTAAGGGAACTTGAGGAAACAGCAAAGGACAGAGAATATGAGTTAAGGGAGAGAGAAAAGGATCGTGAGCTCGAACAAACTCGCCTTGAATTAGAGAATAAGAAGTTAACTTTCTCACAACAGCAATTAGATGAAGGAGTAATGGAACAACGTGCAGCTAGTGCACATATTCCAACACCTAATTTACCTCCCTTCACAGAGGGGGAAGACATAACTTCATACATTATCAGGTTTGAAAATACCGCTACCCTCTGTGAATGGCCTGCTGACACCTGGGCTACCAGGTTAGGAATGTTATTTTCTGGTACAGCTTTGAATATCTATGCAACTTTGTCGCACGATATCATATGTAATTATAACCTACTGAAGAAGGCAATCCTTAAAGCATATCAAAAAACCACTAATTCTTACAGGAAAGATTTCAGGTATGCAACCTTACAGCCTGACCAGAACTTTCAACAGTTACAGGTTACACTTTCGTTTGTTCGACTTTTGGATAGAGAGTTCAGGAATTGATCACAGTTATGAATCTCTGCGAGACTTCATGGTTGCTGACCAGTTCCTGACAGCTCTTCCTCACCAGATACGAACATTCATTACAGAACGTAACCTGATTAAAGCTGAGGAAGTTGCTGAGGCTGCTGACCTGTATGCTGAGGCTCACAATTCCTATAAAGACCTAAAGGGATCGAACCCTAAGGGCAAGGGTTCATCAGACCTTAAGAAATCAAAGCCTCTAGTGGAAAGTAGAATGACTTCTTTTATTCCTGTTTGTCATTTGTGTGGTGTTAAGGGACATAAACGTCCAAATTGTCCTTCTAAGAAGGTCCAAAAAGTTGGAAGATGTATTAAAGACTGTAATGACCAAGCACCCTACTGTTCAGGAACAGTTAATGGACTTAATGTATCTACCATTTTTCGAGACACTGGATGCACATGTATAGTAATTTCCGATAAGCTGTTCCCTAATCTTAAAGAAACTCATTCCTCTGTTATACTTTCAGACTACTTGGGCCGTACGGACACTTTTCCTACCATCCGTTGTTACATTAGGTCTAAATGGTTGACAGGTTGGTCTGAAGCCGTACTAGCTCCCATCACTTCTTGCTCCGTACTAATAGATAATGTAAAAGGTGCCATTCTTCCTTCTGAGGTTGACCTTTCATCGCCAAAGATGGACATTAGTGTTTCAGATCCTCTTCCTGTAAAGTCAGAGAAGCCCCTCGAAAGCTCGGATGAGACAATGTCTCGTGAGATTCATGTGGGATTAAAAACCAGTGATGCTACTCTCGAAAGCGAGGTAGTAGGATCACCGGTTCACTTGTTAGATGAAAGTGAAGATATCACCTCCGATACCATAAATGTCTTGACTAGGGCTCAGACTAAAGCCCAGGCTTCTCCTTCTGTCCATCCTCTGATTTTCCCTGACTTTAAGCCTTTAGATATATCAAAGGACTCTTTTGTCAATTTACAACGCAATTGCCCTTCTCTTCAGAATTGCCATAATGCCGCTAAATAAAATCAAGTTATCCAAAGGAAAAACTTTTCATATAAATTTGAATATATAAAAGGTATCTTGTACAAGTCAGTATTCAAATTAAATTCAGATGAGACAGACTATTCCATCTTAGTTGTTCCAAGTCAATGCAGAGAGACTGTTCTTAAAATGGCTCGTGACCTGCCAGTGGCCGGACATTTCTCGCATCGTAAAACCTTAAATAAAATTAGGGAAACCTATTTTTGGCCAAAAATGTACTCAGATGTCACTACCTATTGTAGATCGTGTAAAGTTTGCCAACTGTCATCCTCCCGAGGTACCAGGCGAGTACCTATGGTCAAAATGCCTATCTTTACAGTACCGTTTGGAAGAGTAGCTATTGACATCGTTGGTCCTTTATCTCCACTTTCATCTGGGGGACATAGATATATATTAACATTAGTTGATTATGCTTCGAGTTTCCCTGAAGCCGTTCCCTTAAAGACCATAACTACTACAGAGGTGGCTGAAGCCCTTTTGTCCATCTTCTCCAGAGTGGGCATCCCTAGAGAAATTTTGTCTGACCGTGGGACACAATTCACATCTGACTTATTGCAACATCTCTACCAACTTCTAGGAGTGAAGCCTCTCTTCACAATACCCTATCATCCCAGCTGTAATGGGAGGATTGAGCGCCAGCATTCGATTCTCAAGTCCATTTTAAGGAAACTTTGCTCCCTTAAACCTAAGGAGTGACATCGTTACCTACCCTGTGCTTTGTTTGCCATGAGGAAAGTTCCCAGTGACTCTTTGGGGTTTTCACCTTTTGAACTTCTCTATGGTAGACAGGCCAGAGGTCCACTGTCCATCCTTCATGACTTATGGACTAATGAGGAGGTAAATGCTGAGGTTCAGTCTTCTTATCAGTTTCTCCTTGACCTTAGATCCAAACTTGAGGAGACCTCTGACATAGTTTCGAAAAACTTAAGCTTGTCAATGGACCAATACAATGCCTATTTTGATTCCAAAAGTCAGAGGAGAAGTTTTAAGTAGGGGATGAAGTTCTTGTACTTTTGCCTATCAAGTCAAATAAATTATTAGTAGCATGGAAAGGTCCATATAAAGTATTAAAAATTTGTGGGAAAGTTGACTACCTCATAGAAGTCAAGGGGAAACCTAAGCTTTATCATATCAACATCCTTAAGAAATATTACAGAAGAAATTCGGTTAACTGCCTTAATAACTTTGACTTAGTTTTTCCACACGAACTTGATACGACAACTGAAGAATGTACGGTGTGCGTAATTGACACCTCTAACTTAGATTATGATGAAGAACTGCATGACTTGGTGACTCTTGACCACTCGGGCGCAACCAACATTAATATTAATGAATCTTTGGATGACCATAAGAGACATGAACTACTTCAATATGTGAGTAACTTTTCAGACGTCTTTACTGATATTCCAGGTGTTACCTCCACGGTAGTCCATAAGATTGACTTATTGACGGACAATCCTATCAAACGAAAATTATACCCAGTTCCAGTTCACCTTAGGGATGCATTTGACCGAGAGGTAGACAAATTATTAAAACTAAAGATCATTGAACCTTCAGTATCTTCATATTGTTAACCAGTAGTCATGGTTAAGAAGGAGGATAATTCATATAAACTTGCTATTGACTTCAGAGGCCTTAATGCTATAACTCGGTGGGATGCTGAGCCTATGCCCTTAATAGATAGCGATCTACACAAATTTTATGACGCTTCCTTCTTTTCAGAGATTGATATTGCGCAGGCATATCATCAAGTAATGTTAGATCCTTCTTCTAAGCAGTACACCGCTTTTCCTACACACCAAGGACTGATGCAATATAGAACTATGCCCTTCGGTTTGGTAACTGCCTGTGCTACCTACGTGAGACTGATGAGAAAGGTCTTGGGTAATATGCCAAATGTTTCAGTTTATTTTGATAACATTTAGGTAATGCCTCAAATGATGTAGTGGAAGTTTTAGCAGTAAAGGTCGAGAACCAAAACCTAGTCATTGTGGTAGTCTACAAGCCTCCGGATGCAACATCCCAACAATTCCAGGAACAGCTGTTAAAAATTGACCACTGTCTGGAAAATCTTCCAGCTCCTGCACCCAACATCTTGCTCCAGGGGGATTTCAACTTATGGCACCTAAAATGGAGGAATATAGCAAATAATATTGTTGCAGTAATAACACCAGGAGGCAGCTCTGATGAAAACTCACACTCACACGAGCTTTTAAATCTCTGCACAAAATTCAATTTAAACCAGCAAATAATAGAGCCTACTAGACTGGAGAATACACTAGACCTCATCTTCACTAACAATGATGATCTGATAAGAAATGTCACCATATCAAAAACAATATACTCAGATCACAATATACTCAGACATGTATGCGTGGAGCCCCAGACCGACATAATGAGACTAGTCACGAGGGAGCATTCACCAAATTCAACTTCAATAACAAAAACATAAAGTGGGACCAAGTAAACCAAGTCCTAACCGATATAAGCTGGGAAGATATACTAAGCAACACAGACCCCAACTTATGCCTAGAAGAGATTAACTCGGTGGCACTCGATGTATGCACAAGGCTTATTCCTCTAAGAAAAAGGAGGAGTAGATGTAAAATAGAAAGAGACAGGCGCTCCCTTTACAGGCGACGGAAAATAATAACAGAGCGGCTAAAAGAGGTCAATATATCTGAAATGCGTAGGGAGACACTGGTCAGAGAAATAGCAAGCTAAAAGAATCCTTTAGGAGTCAGGAATCGCGGGAAGAACTAAAAGCCATAAATGAAATCGAAAGAAACCCAAAGTATTTCTTCTCCTATGCCAAATCAAAATCGAGAACAACGTCCAGTATTGGGCCCCTACTTAAACAAGATGGGTCCTACACAGATGACAGCAAGGAAATGAGTGAGCTACTCAAGTCTCAATATGACTCAGTTTTTAGCAAGCCGCTAACCAGACTGAGAGTCGAAGATCAAAATGAATTTTTTATGAGAGAGCCACAAAATTTGATTAACACAAGCCTATCCGATGTTATCCTGACGCCAAATGACTTCGAACAGGCGATAAATGACATGCCCATGCACTCTGCCCCAGGGCCAGACTCATGGAACTCTGTGTTCATCAAGAACTGCAAGAAGCCCCTATCACGAGCCTTTTCCATCCTATGGAGAGGGAGCATGGACACGGGGGTCGTCCCACAGTTACTAAAAACAACAGACATAGCCCCACTCCACAAAGGGGGCAGTAAAGCAACAGCAAAGAACTACAGACCAATAGCACTAACATCCCATATCATAAAAATCTTTGAAAGGGTCCTAAGAAGCAAGATCACCACCCATCTAGAAACCCATCAGTTACACAACCCAGGGCAACATGGGTTTAGAACAGGTCGCTCCTGTCTGTCTCAACTATTGGATCACTACGACAAGGTCCTAAATGCACTAGAAGACAAAAAGAATGCAGATGTAATATATACAGACTTTGCAAAAGCCTTCGACAAGTGTGACCATGGCGTAATAGCGCACAAAATGCGTGCTAAAGGAATAACAGGAAAAGTCGGTCGATGGATCTATAATTTTCTCACTAACAGAACACAGAGAGTAGTCGTCAACAGAGTAAAGTCCGAGGCAGCTATGGTGAAAAGCTCTGTTCCACAAGGCACAGTACTCGCTCCCATCTTGTTCCTCATCCTCATATCCGACATAGACAAGGATGTCAGCCACAGCACCGTGTCTTCCTTTGCAGATGACACCCGAATCTGCATGACAGTGTCTTCCATTGCAGACACTGCAAGGCTCCAGGCGGACATCAACCAAATCTTTCAGTGGGCTGCAGAAAACAATATGAAGTTCAACGATGAGAAATTTCAATTACTCAGATATGGTAAACATGAGGAAATTAAATCTTCATCAGAGTACAAAACAAATTCTGGCCACAAAATAGAGCGAAACACCAACGTCAAAGACCTGGGAGTGATCATGTCGGAGGATCTCACCTTCAAGGACCATAACATTGTATCAATTGCATCTGCTAGAAAAATGACAGGATGAATAATGAGAACCTTCAAAACTAGGGAGGCCAAGCCCATGATGACACTCTTCAGGTCACTTGTTCTATCTAGGCTGGAATATTGCTGCACACTAACAGCACCTTTCAAGGCAGGTGAAATTTCCGATAAAGAAAATGTACAGAGAACTTTCACGGCGCGCATAACGGAGATAAAACACCTCAATTACTGGGAGCACTTGAGGTTCCTAAACCTGTATTCCCTGGAACGCAGGAGGGAGAGATACATGATTATATACACCTGGAAAATCCTAGAGGGACTAGTACCGAACTTGCACACGAAAATCACTCACTACGAAAGCATAAGACTTGGCAGACGATGCACCATCCCCCCAATGAAAAGCAGGGGTGTCACTAGCACGTTAAGAGACCATACAATAAGTGTCAGGGGCCCGAGACTGTTCAACTGCCTCCCAGCACACATAAGGGGGATTACCAACGGACCCCTGGCAGTCTTCAAGCTGGCACTGGACAAGCACCTAAAGTCAGTTCCTGATCAGCCGGGCTGTGGCTCGTACGTTGGTTTGCGTGCAGCCAGCAGCAACAGCCTGGTTGATCAGGCTCTGATCCACCAGGAGGCCTGGTCACAGACAGGGCCGCGGGGGCGTTGACCCCCGGAACTCTCTCCAGGTAAACTCCAGGTAATGACATCTACATGGGGCGAACATATCCAAACATTAACATCAGTTTTGCGTAGGTTACGCTCACATGGCCTCACTGCCAAGCCGAAGAAATGCTTCCTTGGGTATAACAAGATTAGATATCTTGGACTGATACTTTCTAATAACTCTCTGCAGCCTTTCCCCAGTAAGATCAAAGCTTTATTAGAATTTAAATTCCCCCAAACCAAGAAGCTCATGCGTAGCTTTCTTGGTTCTGCAAATTTTTATGCACGGTTTATCCCGAACCTTACTGATCTTACAGGCATCTTATCCGACTTCCTTAAAAAGTTTGTGAAGGAACCTCTTGAACTTTCCTACGTAGCTCGGGAAAAGTTTAATGAGATTGAAAGTATCTTTTCGAAAGACCCTATACTTAAGATTCCAGATATTAATAAAATATTTTGTTTGAGAACTGATGCCTCCAATACTGGCTTAGGTGCGGTGTTACTACAATACCATGATGGTACTCCCTTCCCTGTATGCTTCCTAAGCCAGAAACTCCTTCCCACAGAAACGAGATACTCCACCATAGAAAAGGAATGTTTAGCCCTTGTGTGGGGTATCTCCAAACTTAAATTTTATTTGCTGGGAAAAGAATTCATTTTAGAAACGGACCACAAACCTTTGATATACCTAGAAACTTTTAAGGGAACCAACAGTCACCTTTTGAGGTGGACATTGGCACTCCAGGCTTTTAAGTTCCATATTGTGTATATCAATGGTTCATCCAATTATTTCTCTGACTGGTTAAGCCGTGACAATCAGTAGAAGATTTCTTGCCTTACGCGACTTCCACATGTTAGAACTTTTTCCTCGCCTATTCTTCTTATACTCCTTGACTATAAGTCTTGGTATGGGGGAGTGTGAGGGAAAAGTTCAATAGATAGGAGTAGCGAGGGAATATTTAGTAACAATAGTTTCATTGCCGGCTACTTGTTAAGGTAGGGTAAGTCAAGCTCCCGCTATTCCCGCCTTTTTTTCCCCCTCCCCGAAAGTGATAGTTTGCTTGCCGGCTACTTGTTAAGGTAGGGTAAGTCCAGCTCCCGCTATTCCCGCCTTTTCTCCCCCACCCCTAAAGTGATAGTTTGATTGCCGGCTGCTTGTTAACATAGGGTCAGACTAGCTCCCACTATCCCTTCCCCTCCCTCTTCCCCCCCCCGAAAGGTGGCGTGTGGGGCTCTGGTCAAACAGTAAATCACTCGACTCACAGCTCCCAACACTACTGTAAGTACATGCCTGCCTTGTATTATAGTGGATTTTTTGGTTGAAAGCTTCACTTTGGACCAATAATAAACTTAGTCTTTTCAGCCTTGCTCTAAGTTGACTGTTGTAATAGTCACCACGTCTTTTAGGTATTGTACTTATCTTGGAGAGTGATTATTTAAGCAGTGGGTAACCTGTCTATCTTTTCAGCTTGGATGACAGAGAGGGTCACCTATCAATCAACGAGAACTGACGGAGACGGACTAACGTCCTGGAGACGTCCCATATTGGATTTAATTACCTGTGCACCTGTGTGAAATTGCAGGACGTAACCCCACATCATTGCAGCGGTAAAGAACCTGCTTTCCTGTCATCGGGATAGAATACTCACGGCGATACTCTGTGAAGAACTAGCCGGTGGTGGTCACCAACACCTGCGACCCCCCCCCCCCACATCAGCAACGGCTAAGATTTCAACAACACGAAGTGTCACCAACACCAGACACCCCAATATATATATTAGCGTTGAGTTCAAATGTTATTTTATTCATTTCATTTTTCATTTTTCTTTCAAATAGGATATACCTGCCATGTTTTATTGTTTTATGTTTGCTTTAATAAATAATAAAGTGTTTATCTTTGTTAATTATTATTTCGTTTTCTATTCATTAATTTTCCTGAGGAGGAGCCAGCTTTGGTAATACTGTCTGAAGTTATTACAGAGCTGAGTAAGCCTTCACAATAGCAGATATTATTAGAAGTCACCTAAAAGAGCATAATTTGATTAATGAATCAGGAAGGAACGAGAGGTCGTTCCTGCCTGACAAATTTAATGACGTTCTTCAATAAAACATTTGAGGCAGTAGGCAGTGATAAAGAATATGATATTGTTTATTTGGATTTCAGTAAAGCCTTCGATAGAGTACCTCACAAAAAACTCTTAAGAAAAGTGGCAGCTCATGCTAGAAGAGGCTTCCATTAATGGGGTAAAATCTGAATGGGGATTGGTCACTAGTGGCCTTCCACAAGGATCAGTTTTAGGTTCAGTAAAAGGACACAAGTGCAACTAATGTGACATATTTTTTTTGTGGCAACTTTTCGCTCTCCAGGAGCTTTGTCAAGCCGTTACAAACAGTACATGGACACAGAGGGTATATATAGGCTCAGAGTGAGGTGCAATACTAGTGGTAGTAGTAGTAGTGAGATAAGTTGTAGTAGTAGTAGTAGTAGTAATACAATATGTTAGAACAATTGACTCACGCAAGAGTAAAAGGATAAAAAAGCTATAACTTGGGTAACATAAAAAATAAGTTAGAAAAATATTTCTATTGTAGGCTGGATAGAGAAGGCCTGTTTCAATGTGATGGCAGGGTTTACTGTTTTCAGGAGGATTCTTGCTAAGACTTCAGAGATAGTGAAGCTGCCTTTGTTTTGTTTAATTGTATTAGAAACAGCTATTAGTGAAGTGTTCGGACTCTAGGTGTTTCATGTATAAGTTGGCTAGGACGGCACTGATGGGGTACCCCATTCCCATGCCGTAGGTTTGTTTGAAGAGTCTGTTATTGAAAGAAAAACAGTTGAAATTAACACAGAGTTCAATCAAGTCAACAAATTCTCCGGGAGGTAGAGGAAGATTAAGGTCCTGATTGACTTTACTTTACCTCGATGGCTTTAGTGGTAGACAATTTTGTGAAAAGAGAAGTCACGTCCAAACTGCTTAGTTTCTTGTTACCTCCCGGAGATTTTGTTGACTTGATTGAACTCTGTGTTAATTTCAACTGTTTTTCTTTCAATAACAGACTCTTCGAACAAACCTACGGCATGGGAATGGGGTCCCCCATCAGTGCCGTCATAGCCAACTTATACATGGAACACCTAGAGTCCGAACACTTCGCCAACATCATCCCTTCAAGTGTCACTTGGTTACGTTACGTGGACGACGTCCTCGTAATAACTCCCAAACGTTTTGGTGTACGGAATCTTCAGGCAAGGCTCAACGCAGTTGAACCGGCGATCCAGTTTACACTAGAAGAAGAGTCCAATGACAAGCTACCTTTCCTCGACGTCCTCATTCACAAAGTAGACAACAACCTAAAATTTCAAACCTACAAATAACAATGATCTCACACACTTCTATTCCAGTCAAGATACTAGGACCAAAAGAGGCATCATCATCGGATTTTTCCTGAGAGTACACCGAATTTGTAGTCCTGAGTTTCTTGACATACATTCACCAAACCTTCACTGATTTACATTTTCCATCCTTTTTCATCAACGACTGCAAGAAAAGAGCTCTCAGATCATTAATTCTCCACGCACCAACACCACTCCTAACAAAGTTATAATTCTTCCCAACAGCCAGGTTGCACTAAATGTTTCTAAAGTACTTTCACAAGATAACACCAGAGTCGCCATCGCTTCCAGCACTTCAATAAAGGATCTAACCAAAACAAAATCCAAGCACCACAAACCAGTCAACTCAGGGGTTTACACTATACCCTGTGGAGGCTGCAAGAAACCTCTACACCCGCCTCAATAAACACATTTAGGCATGTAGGAACGATAACTTGAACAACGCCTGAGTACAACACCGAAATTCCACCAATCATCTCATGAAGTTCAGGGACGACCAATTAGTGATCAAAGAAACCAATTTTCGCAAACGCAAATGTCTTGAATCTTCACTAATAGCTGTTTCTAATACAATTAAACAAAACAAAGGCAGCTTCACCATCTTTGAAGTCTTAGCAAGAATCCTCCTGAAAACAGTAAACCTTGCAATCACATAGTCTCTCCTGTTAATACTACACAAAGCACATTACATTGAAACAGGCCTTCTCTATTCAGCCTCCAATAGAAATATTTGTCTAACCTATTTCTTATGTTACCCAAGTTACAGCTTTTATATCCTTTTACTCTTGTGCGAGTCAATTGCTGAAACATATTGTATTTCTACTACTACAACTTATCTCACAACTACTAACTACTACTACCACTAGTACTGCACCTCACTTTGAGCCTATATATACCCTCTGTGTCCATGTACTGTTTGTAACGGCTTGACAAAGCTCCTGGAGAGCGAAACGTTGCCACAATAAAAATGTCACATTAGTTGCACTTGTGTCCTTTTAATTTACATATTGTCGGTAATTCTACCAACTTTATTATAGTTTTAGGTTCGTTGTTGTTTATACTTTACATTATTGATATTAATGAAAGAATTACAAGTGACATGAACAAATTTTCCGATGATACAATAATAGACCATATGATTCATTCTGAGGATGATACCAATGAATTCCAGGAATATTTGGACAAATTAATGTCTTGGTCTGAAAAGTGGCAGATGAAGCAAACTGTGGACAGATTTAAAGTCCTAGACCTTGGGAATGAAAATAACCCTCGAAGTTATAAACTAGGTGAAATACAGCTTGATCACACAGTGTGAAAAGGACTTCGGAGTCATGGTAAGCAGAAACCTAAATCCAAGACAACAGTGCCTAAGTGTGCGCAATAAGGCTGATAGATTACTAGGATACATTTAAAGAAGCGTATGTCCAAAAGTTATTTTACAGCTCTAAATATCACTAGTGAGGCCACAGATTATGCCGCTCAGTTTTGGTCTCCTTACTTCAGGATGGAGAACATACGGAGAAGGATGATTAAAATGATTCACTGTATAAGGAATCTGGTACATGAAGATGGACTTAGTTCCTTGAACATTCACTCTCATGAGAGATGTAGAATGAGAGGAGATATCGTCAAAGTATATAATTGGATAATGAGCATAAACAGTGGCGATATTGATAAATTACTAATTATATCGACTCAGAAAAGAACCAGGAATAACGGATTTAAGTTGGATAAATTTCGATTTGGAAGGGCGTAGGTAAGTACTGGTTTCCAAACAGAGTGGACGATGAGTGGAATAATCTTCCGAGTAGGGTAGTTAAGGCTAGGACCTCGGGTAGCCTAAAGAAGAAATTGGACAAACATATGAGCGGGAGGGGCTGGGTTTGATTGGAGTCGTGGGTACGGGAATAAATTCTTGGATAGCTTAGGATAGGGGTGGTTTTGATAAGGACCTGCCTTGTATGGGTCAGTAAGCCTTCTGCAATGTTCCTCCATTCTTATGTTCTTATTAGCATTAGGTTCCCTCGCTAGCCATGATGTCATGTCCTCTCGTGAAACTGTGAGTTAGTCCAGTGTCCTCTGTTTCACTCCTCGACTAGGCATAGAAGACGGTGGATAAGAGGCCTTTGTCCTCTCCCAAGTATCCATAATATAACTCTTACAGAATAGTCTATAATTGCTTTCTTTCTTCTATTTATCACTTCGACGAATCTCACAACATAGGAAACGTTATTTATGATCAGTGA
>NC_091301.1:48202328-48282058 GCF_038502225.1 Cherax quadricarinatus
AAGGGGGCCAACTTTGAAGAAATAAAACAGGAGGAGAAAAAAATGATTGAAGGCATCATGAAAACAACAGGGAAGGGCAATATGACCCAGGTGACAAATTTTCAGAGAATTGGGTGGTTTGCGAGTGGAAGGATACGGCCTGTCAGAGTAACTTTCAAGGAAGAATCAGTTCGAATCAGGATTCTGCAAGAGAAAGCAAGACTGAGGGACAAAGAGGGGTACCAGAGAGTATACCTCGACCGCGACAGAACACAAGAAGAAAGGACTACACTGAAAGAGAGGGTACAGAGACGCAAGGAGGAACGAGAAGCAATGAAAATGAGCAGGACCCAGACACAGGAGGAAGGGCAAACACACCCCACAGAATCTCCCACCAAAAGACCCCACCCGCGACATTCCCAACGCAACTGAGCAACCTATACTACAACCCACTCACTGTTCCCTCTGCCACCAACCCCCATATCACAAACCTCACCCCAACAGCTGTCCCTTATGGGCATTCTGACCCCACCCCCACCATCACATACCCCACCTACACCACAGCCCCATATAGGCCCCCACCAAGGCTCTCGCTCCCCCAACCCCAATATACTTGCATGACCACAATGATAGAAAAGAAACTAAAGGTTTGGTACACAAACGCGGATGGAATAACGAATAAACATGAGGAGTGGAATGAAAGAATCAGTGAAAAATCCCCAGACATCATAGCAGTCACAGAAACAAAACTCGCTGAGGCAATAACAGACACAATCTTCCCAACAGGATATCAGATCCTGAGGAAAGATAGAAGGAGTAGAGGGGGAGGAGGGGTTGCACTGCTCATAAAACACCAATGGGGATTTGAGGAAATGGAAGGCATGGACATGATTGGAGAAAGAGACTACATTGTAGGTACAATTCAGTCCGGAGAACATAAAGTAGTCATTGGAGTGATGTATAACCCACCACAGAACTGCAGGAGGCCAAGAGAGGAGTACGAAGAAAACAACAGGGTGATGGTGGACACACTGGCTGAGGTGGCAAGAAGAGCTCACTCGAGCAGAGCAAAGTTACTGGTAATGGGCGATTTCAACCACAGGGAGATCGACTGGGAAAACTTGGAGCCACATGGGGGTCCCGAAACATGGAGAGCCAAGATGATGGATGTGGTACTTGAAAACCTCATGCATCAACATGTCAGGGACACAACCAGAGAGAGAGGGGAGGATGAGCCAGCAAGACTGGATCTTGTGTTCACCCTGAGCAGTTCAGACATCGAGGACATCACTTACGAGAGGCCCCTTGGAGCTAGCGATCATGTGGTTCTGAGTTTTGACTATATAGTAGAGTTACAAGTGGAGAAGGTAACAGGAACTGAAGGGGACAGGCCAAACTATAAAAGGGGGGACTACACAGGTATGAGAAACTTCCTGCAGGAGGTTCAGTGGGACAGAGAAATGGTAGGAAAATCAGTAAACGAGATGATGGAATATGTGGCAACAAAGTGCAAGGAGGCAGAGGAAAGTTTTTTCCCAAGGGAAACAGAAATAATAGGAAGACCAAAACGAGTCCTTGGTTTACCCGAAGGTGTAGGGAGGCAAAAACTAAGTGCAACAGAGAATGGAAAAGGTACAGGAGGCATAGGACCCAGGAAAACAAGGAGATTAGTAGAAGAGCCAGAAACGAGTATGCGCAGATAAGGAGGGAGGCCCAGCGACAGTATGAAAACGACATAGCATCGAAAGTCAAATCTGACCCGAAACTGCTGTATAGCCACATTAGGAGGAAGACAACAGTCAAGGACCAGGTGATAAGGCTGAGGAAAGAAGGTGGAGAACTCACAAGAAACGATCAAGAGGTATGTGAGGAGCTCAACACGAGATTTAAGGAAGTATTTACAGTAGAGACAGGAAGGACTCTGGGGGGACAGACCAGATGGGGACACCAACAAGGAATACACCAACAAGTGTTGGACGACATACATACAGATGAGGAGGAGGTGAAGAAACTGCTAAGGGACATCGATACCTCAAAGGCAATGGGACCGGACAACATCTCTCCATGGGTCCTTAGAGAGGGAGCAGATATGTTGTGCGTACCACTTACCACAATCTTCAACACATCCCTGGAAACTGGGCAACTACCTGAGGTATGGAAGACGGCAAATGTAGTTCCCATTTTCAAAAAAGGAGACAGAAAAGAGGCACTAAACTATAGACCTGTGTCATTGACGTGTATAGTATGCAAAATTATGGAGAAGATTATCAGGAGGAGAGTGGTGGAGCACCTGGAACGGAACAGGAGTATAAATGCCAACCAGCACGGATTCACGGAAGGCAAATCCTGTGTCACAAACCTTCTGGAGTTTTACGATAAAATAACAGAAGTAAGACAAGAGAGAGAGGGGTGGGTTGATTGCATCTTCTTGGACTGCAAGAAGGCCTTTGACACAGTTCCTCACAAGAGATTAGTGCAGAAGCTAGAGCATCAGGCGCATATAACAGGAAGAGCACTGCAATGGATCAGAGAATACCTGACAGGGAGGCAACAACGAGTCATGGTACGTAATGATGTATCACAGTGGGCACCTGTGACGAGCGGGGTCCCACAGGGGTCGGTCCTAGGACCAGTGCTATTTTTGGTATATGTGAACGACATGACGGAAGGGTTAGACTCAGAAGTGTCCCTGTTTGCAGATGATGTGAAGTTAATGAGGAGAATTAAATCTGATGAGGACCAGGCAGGACTTCAAAGAGACCTGGACAGACTGGACACCTGGTCCAGCAAATGGCTTCTCGAATTTAATCCTGCCAAATGCAAAGTCATGAAGATAGGGGAAGGGCACAGAAGACCACAGACAGAGTATAGGCTAGGTGGCCAAAGACTGCAAACCTCACTCAAGGAGAAAGATCTTGGGGTGAGTATAACACCGAGCATGTCTCCGGAAGCACACATCAATCAGATAACTGCTGCAGCATATGGGCGCCTGGCAAACCTGAGAACAGCATTCCGACACCTTAGTAAGGAATCATTCAAGACACTGTACACCGTGTATGTCAGGCCCATACTGGAGTATGCAGCACCTGTTTGGAACCCGCACTTGATAAAGCACGTCAAGAAACTAGAGAAAGTACAAAGGTTTGCAACAAGGTTAGTTCCAGAGCTAAGGGGAATGTCCTATGAAGAAAGATTAAGGGAAATCGGCCTGACGACACTGGAGGACAGGAGGGTCAGGGGAGACATGATAACGACATATAAAATACTGCGTGGAATAGACAAGGTGGACAAGGACAGGATGTTCCAGGGAGGGGACACAGAAACAAGAGGCCACAATTGGAAGTTGAAGACACAAATGAGTCAGAGAGATAGTAGGAAGTATTTCTTCAGTCATAGAGTTGTAAGGCAGTGGAATAGCCTAGAAAATGACGTAGTGGAGGCAGGAACCATACACAGTTTTAAGACGAGGTTTGATAAAGCTCATGGAGCGGGGAGAGAGAGGGTCTAGTAGCAACCGGTGAAGAGGCGGGGCCAGGAGCTAGGACTCGACCCCTGCAACCACAAATAGGTGAGTACAAATAGGTGAGTACACACACCCTGTTTGCAGATGACGTGAAGTTGATGAGAAGAATTCACTCGATCGAAGACCAGGCAGAACTACAAAGGGATCTGGACAGGCTGCAGACCTGGTCCAGCAATTGGCTCCTGGAGTTCAATCCCACCAAGTGCAAAGTCATGAAGATTGGGGAAGGGCAAAGAAGGCCGCAGACGGAGTACAGTCTACAGACTACAAACCTCACTCAAGGAAAAAGATCTTGGGGTGAGTATAACACCAGGCACATCTCCTGAAGCGCACATCAACCAAATAACTGCTGCAGCATATGGGCGCCTGGCAAACCTCAGAACAGCATTCCGATATCTTAATAAGGAATCATTCAGGACCCTGTACACCGTGTACGTTAGGCCCATATTGGAGTATGCGGCACCAGTTTGGAACCCACACCTAGCCAAGCACGTAAAGAAACTAGAGAAAGTGCAAAGGTTTGCAACAAGACTAGTCCCAGAGCTAAGAGGTATGTCCTATGAGGAGAGGTTAAGGGAAATCAACCTGACGACACTGGAGGACAGGAGAGATAGGGGGGACATGATAACGACATACAAAATACTGAGAGGAATTGACAAGGTGGACAAAGACAGGATGTTCCAGAGATTGGACACAGTAACAAGGGGACACAGTTGGAAGCTGAAGACACAGATGAATCACAGGGATGTTAGGAAGTATTTCTTCAGCCACAGAGTAGTCAGTAAGTGGAATAGTTTGGGAAGCGATGTAGTGGAGGCAGGATCCATACATAGCTTTAAGCAGAGGTATGATAAAGCTCACTGCTCAGGGAGAGTGACCTAGTAGCGATCAGTGAAGAGGCGGGGCCAGGAGCTCGGACTCGACCCCCGCAACCTCAACTAGGTGAGTACAACTACGTGAGTACACACACACACACACACACACACACACACACACACACATACACACACACATACACACACACACACACACACACAAACGCAAACACAAACACAAGCACAAACACACATAGAAACACACACACACACACACACACACACACACACACACACACACACACACACTCACACACACACACACACACACACACACACACACACACACACACACGCACATACACACACACACACACACACACATACACACACACACACACACACACAAACACACACACACACACACACAAACACACACACACAATCACACATACACACACAAACACACACACACACAAACACACGTGGAGCTATAAGTGGAGAGGGTAACAGGAGTAGAAAGGAAAAAGCTAAACTATAAAAGAGGGGACTAAACAGATATGAGGACCTTCCTGCAATAGGTTTAGTGGGAACGAGAGTTGGTAGGAAAGTTAGTAAATGAAATGATGGACTATGTAACAACAAAATGCAAGGAGGCAGAGGAAAGGTTTGTTCCCAAGGACATCAGAAATAATAGGAAGAACAGAACGAGTCCTTGATTTACCCGAAGGTTTAGGGAGGCAAAAAACTTAGCGCTGTAGAGAATGGAAAAAGTACAGAAGGCAAAGGACTCAGGAAAATAAAGAGATTAGTCGACTAGCCAGAAACAAGTATGCACAGATAAGGAGGGAGGCGCAGTGACAGTACGAAAACGACATAGCATTGAAAATCAAGTCTGACCTGAAACTGCTTTACAGCCACATCAGGAGGAAGACAAAAGTCAAGGACCAGGTAATCAGGTTGAGGAAAGAAGGTGGAGAGGTCACGTGAAATGACGAGTATGTGAGGAGCTCAAGATGAAATTTCAGGAAGTATTTACAGTGGAGGCTGAAGGAACACTGGGAAGACAAAACAGTGCGGATATACCAACAAGTGTTGGACGAATTTCTCACAACTGAGGAGGAGATGAAGAAGCTCCTAGGTGACATTGATACCTCATAGTCGGTGGGACCGAACAACATCTCTCCATGGGTCCTTAGAGAGAGAGCCGAGACACTGTGCATGCCATTAACCAAAATCTTCAACACTTCCCATGAAACTGGGCAACTACCTGAAGTATGGAAGATGGCAAATGTACTCCCCATCTTTAAGAAAGGAGACAGAAATGAAGCACTAAACTATAGACCAGTGTCAATGACGTGTACAATATACAAAGTCACGGAGAAGATTATCAAGACGAGAGTGGTGGAACACCTGGAGTAGAGCAAGATGATAAACGACAGCCAGCTCGGATTCATGGAAGGCAAATCCTGTGTCACAAACCTACTAGAGTTTTATGACAAGGTAACTGAAGTAAGAAATGAGAAGGAGGGTTGGGTTGATTGCATTTTCTTGGACTGCAAGAAGGCCTTCGACACAGTTCCTCACAAGAGATTACTACAGAAGCTAGAGGATCAGGCACATATAACAGGAAGGGCACTGCAATGAATCATGGAATACCTAACAGGGAGGCAACAGCGAGTCATGGTACGTGATGAGGTATCACAGTGGGCGCCAGTGACGAGCGTGGTCCCACAGGGATCATCCTGGGACCAGTGCTATTCTTGGTATATGTAAACATGACGGAAGGGATAGACTCAGAAATGTCCCTGTTTACAGATGATGTGAAGGTAATGAGGAGAATTAAATCAGATGCTGATCAGACAGGTCTACAAAGAGACCTGAACAGGCTGGATGCGTGATCCAGCAACTGGCTCCTAGAATTTAACCCCGCCAATTGCAAATTCATGAAGAACAGAGAAGGGCAAAGAAGACTGCAGACAGAGTATAGGCTAGGAGGCCAAAGATTGCAAACCTCACTCAAGGAGAAAGATCTAGGAGTGAGTGTAATACAGAGTACGTCTCCAGAAGCACTCATTAAGTAGATGACTGCTGCGGCATATGGGCGCCTGGAAAACCTAAGAATAGTGTTCTGGTACCTCAGTAAGGAATCGTTCAAGATTTTATACACTGTGTACGTCAGGCTCATACTGGAGTACGCAGCAACAGTTTAGAACCCACACCTGGTCAAACACTTCTAGAAATTATAGAAAATGCAAGGGTTTGCAACAAGGCTGGTTCCAGAGGTAAGGGGAATATCATACAAAGAAAAGTTAAAAGAAATCGGTGTGACGACACTGGAGGGCAAGAGAGCCATAGGAGACATGATAACGACATACAAAATACTGCATGGAATAGACAAGGTGGACAGAGACAGGATGTTCCAGAGAGGGGACACAGAAACAAGGGGTCACAATTGGAAGCTGAAGGCTCAGATGAGTCAAAGGAATGTTAGGAAGTATTTCTTCAGCCACAGAGTTGTTAGGAAGTGGAATAGTCTGGCAAGCGATGTAGTGGGGGCAGAAACCATACATAGTTTCAAGACGAGGTATGATAAAGCTCATGGAGCAGGGAGAGGGAGGACCCAGAAGCGGTCAGTGAAGAGGCAGGCCACGAGCTGAGTCTCGACCTCTGTAACCACAATTGGCTGAGTATACACACTCACACACACACACACACACACACACACGCACATACACACACACACACACACACACACACACACACACACACACACACACACACACACACACACACACACACACACACTCACACACTCCCATAACCCTATCCCTCACCATCCTCTCTCTCTATAGGCTTCTCTCTCCATCTCCCTTTTTCTATATTTCTACCCCTCCCTCGCATTTCTCTCTCTCGTAGCCTTTTCCCTCACCCTCCTTTCTCCCTCTTGATCTCTCTCTCTCTTTCTCTCTCCCTCTTTCTCCCTTTCTCTACCCTTTCTATCCCCCCTCACATTTCTCTCTCTCTCCCCCTTGGTCTTATCCCTCACTCCCATACTCTCTCCTCTCTCTCCCTCTTTCTACCCTTTCTCTCTCCCCCTCTCACCCTCTCCCTCCTCTAGCCTTCCCCTTCTATTTTCTCTCTCTCTCCTCTAGCCTTGTCCCTCCCCCCACACACACACCTTGAAAGCACATAAACTTCTCTCTGTGGTAATATACATAAGCTTCCGTCTGTGGTAAAAAAAAAAAATGGATGGCCCTAGATGACGAAAACCCAGAGATCTGGTGGACGAACCAGGGAGGAAAGACTGGGAGTTAGAGCTCCAAAAAAGGGAGGAAGAGTGGGGAAGGAAGATAGAAGAGCTTGGTAAGATAATGGAGGAGCGGATAGCTGAAGAGTGCAGGAAGTGGGAGCTACAGGTTGTAGCAGCAGAAGCTAGGATACAGTGCTTAGAAGAGAAACTGCAAAACCTGAAACAGATTAGAGAGACAAATGACAATTCAGATGCGACATCAGGAAATTCAATGTCAGGCACAGACAAGGGGATGGTAAGCAACAAAGGAGACATGCTGTATGCGAAGGCCCTATCAGACCCACGTGAGGCCAGGGAAAAGACGAGAAGCACACTAAGATCAAATGACAGGTCCGAAGACAATGAAGGTATGCTATATGCAGAGACTCTAACAGCCAACTGCAGTAGCAAGGGACAGCTGGTTATGAAAGACAGTTCACTGAGAATAGAAGTTTCAGATAGGACAGGGACTGAAGGTAAGAACATTTCAATGGAAGGAAATGAAATGCCTATAACAGGAACTACACCGCAGAAACTGTCAGAGCGTTAATTAAAGATATATTGTTTCCTGCTCATACAGAGATGTCTGATTATGATTCAGATACAGAAAGCCTAGTGTCACAATTAGGAAGTATAACTCTATTTGATGAAGTAGAAGAAAAAGCAACTAAGGCAGAAGTGTCTGAGCCTAGTGTAGCTCAGTTCTAGCTCACGCCTTCCCTCCTAACTGGTAGTATGACTAAGCCTCAAACTAGTACCTTGTATGCTCCACCTGTATCTATTTATCCTAGACCAGATCTAGACTCTCTAGGGATGGTAGGACGAGGTGCCCGACCTAAGGACCGTTCAGAACACGTTAGATTCCTTATTCCTCCATTACCCACTGGTCCTATCTCTCAGGAACAGTTTGAGAAGTTTGAACGCCTCATTATGTTGCAGATTGCACAAATAGAGGCACAGAGGAAAATGTTCGTCTTGGAAGACAACAGACTGATAGATCACAAGACACATTTAATGTACAGAAAGCTGCATCCATGGTTCCTAAGTTTTTTGAGAGTGACTTAGACACCTATTTTGATGTGTTTGAGAACCAGGCACGTGCTATGAACTGGCCACGTAAGCACTGGGCTACCTTGCTGCACACAGCTTTGACAGGAAGAGCTCAAACTTGTACTGCTGCTTTACCATTTGCTAAGTACATTAGTTATGACGCTGTCAAACTATTCTAGAGACATATAACTTGTTACCTGTAAGTTATCAAAGCGCATTTCGTACGTTACAACGACGACAAGATCAAACTTGTGTAGAGTTTGCTCGTGAGAAAAAAGTTGCATTTGAGAGGTGGTGTAGGTCTACCAAATGTAACAACTACGACAGCCTTGTTCAGTTGTTACTTCACGAAGAGTTTAACAACTGTATGTCTGTTGATATACAAGAATATCTGATCGATCATACTACCTCGGATATTCTGGAAACTGCAGCATTAGCAGATAATTACGAGATTTCTCACAAACTTGTACGTACTAAAACACAAAGAAACAAGGTAACTAAAGATTGTCCTAGAAGTTGGCAACCTAAATCAGCTGCTCATTGTTGGCCTGATGTACCTGCTACTGTAACTTCTCGTACCTTTACCAGGAAAACTCACAATCCTGAATCTGTCTCTGTGGTTAGACAGAAATCTGATATCGAGAAGAAGAAAGTTAAATGTACCTATTGTAACAGAAAAGGACATGCTAGAGAGTATTGCTATAAGTTGGAAAGAGATGCGAGAGACAGTTGTGCGGTTGGCGACCCCACACAAGTCGTATCCTCTTCAGAGCAACAAAGGCACCAAAATCCTAGTAATGCCTCTGATCCTACTGTTTTAGATAATGTTACTCAGGATAGATGACTAGCGTCAGAGAGTGTATCTGACAAAAAGATTCGTTCAGCGATGAATCCTTACTTTTCGAGAGGTAAAGTAGGATTTAATGAATCACATCTAACTGAGATAATTTCTTTCAGAGACACTGGCAGTTATCTCACGTTATTAAGAAAAGATGTACTGACCATAACTGATGATACCTATACCAAGATAGATGTATTGTTAGAAACCTATGGTGGGGCTGTTATAAAAGCACCTCTTCATAAAGTTTACATTCAAACAAGCTATTATACTGGTTATATTTCAGTAGGTATATCCAGTGGTGTATTTCCCATCAGGTCAGTGGACTTGTTGATAGGGAACGATATCCTTCATGCTGGTATATGTAAGGAACCACTTGTGATTGATAATAACACTGATGATAATTATGCCATTGAAGCGTGTAGAGAGAAACCTATTTTATTTCCTCTCAGCGCAATTACTAGAGCTATGTCAAAGATACAACAACCATCCTTGTCTCCTGTTGAGTTAGTGAATGACAATGATTTGGGCTTGAATATGTTGTTTAGTGACGCTCTGCGCCCAGGATCATTAACACCAACTCCCCCCGGTCATCAACCTAGTCAGGACACACCTGACGTTAAATTTCTAACTCATGATGATTTAATCAAGGATCAGTTTGTTGATCAGTCACTGGAAAGACTGAAAGATATTGCAGTTACTGAGAGTGAAGCAAAGGACCTCGATAATTGTTACTACTATAGTAACGGTGTACTGATGGAGAAAAATACATGTAAGTTGTCAGCTGATAGTATTTCCACCACAGTCAAGCATCTCGTAGTGTTACCAGTTACATTTCATGAACAAGCCATTGATTTTGCTCACAATAGTCCCATAGGAGGACATTTGGGTGTCAAGAAGACACTCGGTAAACTGGCAAAACATTTTACTTGGCCAAAGATGAAGGAAACAGTAGCTGATCATGTGCGACGTTACCACGTGTGTCAAGTGACAGGCAAGCCAGCACACACACCTCCACCTGCACCTCTCATTCCTATCACTGTGGATGGTGAACCATTCTCACGTCTTATTATTGATTGTGTTGGTCCTTTGCCTAGAACCAAACTAGGAAACCAATACTTATTTACTATTATGGACGCTGCAACACGCTATCCCGAAGCTATTCCTATGAGAAAAATTAATGCTCGTGCTATTGTGAGAGCGCTAATGAAATTTTTCTCCCAGGTTGGATTGCCACGAGAGATACAGTCAGATCAGGGATCTAATTTCACTTCTATGATCTTTCGAGAAGCATTATCCCACCTAGGAATAAAGTCTGTACTTTCAACCAGCTATCATGCACAGTCACAAGGTGCTCTAGAGAGATTTCATCAGACACTGAAGTCCATGATGAGAGCTTATTGTGAACATTTTTCTAGAGATTGGGATGAGGGTATACCTTTTCTTCTGTTCGCTATGAGAGAAAGTGAACAAGAAAGTCTCGGGTTTAGTCCGTTTGAATTAATATTCGGACACCAAGTGCGTGGTCCTCTCGCAGTGTTGAAAGACGTGTGGACAGGAAAATCAAATCCATCATTGAGTACTTCACCTTCATTAATGCAGCAACATTTGACAGCCGCTAGAGAGCTAGCTTCGAAAAACCTAGTTTCAGCCCAAGCTAGAATGAAGCAACATTATGACAAGCGTGCTGTCTCTCGCTCTTTTAAAGCAGGAGATAAGGTAATGGCTCGGAAATTAGTACCAGGTCATGCTCTACAAGCCAGGTATGATGGCCCCCTGGAAGTAGTGAAAAGGCTTAGCGACGTAAATTATTTGGTACGTACGCCTGGGAAAAAGAAATCTAATCATGTGTACCATGTTAACCAGCTTAAGGCATACTACGCTAGTCCTCTACCTACTACTTCTATTCTTCCTAGGACAGAGGAAGAAAACGTCAGTCTACCTGACATCTCTAGAGGTATAGAGGTTCGTTTAGAAAATTCAGTGACTCTACAATCACTAGACGATTTTCTTAGTAACCTGGGGATTGATAAAGCTAGTGATATTAAAAACATGATTTTGCATTTCCCTGAATTGTTCAGTGATGTTCCTAAACGTTGTACTCTAGGTGTACATGACGTTGATGTACAGGGAGCATCACCCATTAAGCAATCACCATATAGGATGAGTCCAACAAAGCATAAAGCATTGAGAGAAGAGGTTGATTTTCTGTTATCTCACAGACTTATTGAGCGCAGTAAAAGTCCATGGGCATCTCCCTGTATTTTAGTGCCTTAACCTGACGGTAGTTTCAGGATGTGCACTGATTACAGGAAAGTGAACTCTGTCACCTTGCCTGATGGTTATCCTCTACCTCGCATTGACGACCTTATTGACCGTGTGTCAGGAGCCCAGTTTGTCAGCCGTTTAGATCTCTTACGAGGCTATTATCAAGTCCCGCTTACTGAACGTGCTCAAGAAATATCTGCTTTTACTGTTCAAGATGGATTGTTTAACTACCTCGTCACCCCCTTTGGCCTATGTAACGCGGCTTCTTCATTCCAACGTATAATGAACGAGTTGACTCACAACTTAGAAGGAGTAGAAGCCTACCTTGACGACTTAGTGGTGTACAGTGACGAGTGGGAACAGCACTTGACGCGTCTCAGAGCGTTGTTTGAGAGACTGGCGCACTACAACTTCACTGTTAACTTAGCTAAATGTAGTTTTGGCCAAGCCAAGATTACCTATCTAGGCTTTTGTATCGGCCAACGTGAGGTTGCTCCTATTGAGGCTAAGGTTCGTGCAATTTCTGAATTTCCAGTGCCACAGGATAGGAAGGGAGTACAGAGATTCCTGGGTGTGGCAGGATATTATCACAGGTTCTGTCCAAACTTTTCTCAGATTGCAGCTCCTCTCACTGAGCTTACTAGTAGCAAAGTTCAGTTCACCTGGACTAGAGATTGTTCAGACTCGTTCAAAAGGTTGAAGCGCTTGCTATCCTCTGCTCCTGTGTTGAAAAGTCCTAATTTCAATCTTCCCTTCTTTTTACATATAGATGCGAGTGGTTATGCATTGGGCGCTGTGCTGCTCCAACAGTCAACATCCACTGATATTCTCCATTCTATATGTTACTATTCATCTAAGCTTAAACGACACCAGAATAATTATGCCACTATTGAGAAAGAAGCTCTAGCTCTTGTGGTGTCCTTGGAACATTTTGACGTGTATTTGGGCACTTCCCCATTTAAAATTAACGTTTTTTCAGACCACAATCCACTCACTTATATTAACACTATGAAAAGTAAAAATGCTAGGATCATGAGGTGGGCCCTCAGAATCCAACCATATTCTATTAGTATAAAACACATAAGTGGTCATTGTAATGTAATTGCTGAAACTCTGTCACGTCCTTAATAATTATCAGTTACATTAAATTAACGTAATTTTAATGCCCAAATACCTTTTGTTACTTGCTATGTCAAATTCAGTAAAGTAACTTAATCCCTCCAGCCCATATTAACTATGTATACTCATGTCATGTCTAATTATTATATTTATATATTCACAGTAATGATGTGTCTGAGGAGGAGACATAATCTGAGTGTTGAGTGGGTAGTGTTGTGTGGGCGATGTACTGCGTGTGGCGCAACACTGTCCTGCCGCAGACCCTTCCCCCTCACTACACACGCTGTTTCATACTCAGATGTCCATACTGCATAGCATTCCACAACCACTGCTTAAGAGAGGAATGCCATCTTTTGTCTATAGCACAAGACTATTATGCTTGTCTACGCTATCCTGTCTCTACACTGATGTACATAACCACTAGTATGCGGAGATACGATACTGCCCTAGTACTAGGGGCATATCTTATTGTATAGACGCTGTGAAATTATAGAAGTGCTTGGCACAAGAGTGACTCTGATTAATGTTTATATTAAATTGTATTGACATGAGTAATCAGTAATGTGAAATACATTAATGCAACTCCTAGTGCGACCGTTTGCCGTGTGGGGGGGGGGGAATTGTTGCAACCCCTTAATGGGTTACAATGTATATTATGATTATGAATATAATGTATATTTTCATATAATTTTATATTGCTTATATTTGCGATAATAGCTAAATCGTAAATATATGACTTTATATTATTATTTGACTGACTTATGTTGTTAGGTAGGATGTAACACATATATTATGTGCTCAGTTCAAGTCTTGATTGTCTAACTACTGTAATTATCGCTCTTTGCTCGTTAGACTGCCGGCTTCTGTTTCTGAGCTACAGCTGTACACGGAGCTATCACGTGATCGAGGGGGTGGGGTGTCCTCACCTCGCCTGAAGTATTCAGTCTGGTCTAGACTCTCTTGGTGGTTGGACAGATTGTCTGTCTGATTATTCTTGTTAGTTCTGTAGAACTCTGTTCACAGAACATTGTATAGACTTAGTGATTTTCGACGTTGTACTGAGGTTGTGTGTCGCAAAGACACTCTGAGTAACTCAGGTCCTGAGCTTCTGACCTAACTTGTACTGGTATCTGTGTATTATCACAGTCGGGGATTTTCTTATGCTGAACTTAGATTCAGTAGTATGGGAGTTTTGTGACTTTTGTGGAGGATCTGCAGATGGTCCCTACTTAGTGTCGTTATATTATCTCCTTGTTCCTGATTCTGTGTCGCAGTTGCTTGTTATATTGCTATTGGGCTTAGCATTCTTTTTGTTGTTCAAGCAGACTGTTCTGATTGCCAGTTGGTCAAGAAGTTAGTTTATTTGAGGACTTTGTCAGTCACTTGTTTAAGTCTAGTCGAGTCGTGAGACAAAGCGAACTACTTAGAGCACTTACACACATACACACTTACTTGTACATATTTGTAATATCTTATTAAACGTTAATGTACCAGACGGTACTTAAGAATTATAAATGCGATATGTGCTTTCAGCACAATAATATTGTACACGAGAGAAGTGATTAATATTATTTTGATTATTATTAATTTTATTTACTTTGATAATATACCTCTAGACGATACTCAATAAATTTATTAAATTTTATTTTCTCTAGTTAGTAGCCTACCAACTGTAATCCTGAAGCATTATTGAGTCATACTGAATTCTAATGGATAATTGGACAAGGATACTGACTAATTGTTACGAAAACCCAGTAACAGGCTGGATGCTAGAAGGGCAGTCCTTTCTAGTATTCACTGGAGATCTCTAAGCTTTTAGAATCGCATTTTTTGTAACAATGATAATTGTACTTTTGTGTACCTGTGCCTAAATAAACTTACTTGCTTACTCTCTTACTTTCTAAGGAAAGTCTACAAATGGATCTGGACATATGGCAGTATTGTTGAAAAAAAGTGGTTACTTGAACTCAACCCAGAAAAGGCATTGTTATGAAAAATCTAAAACGAGAAAGAAAACTGGAAGCTCAATATAAACTCGGTGGACAGAGGTTGTAGAAAGTCGAGAAGTGGGAGTGATTATTTAGACAAGAATATCGCCAAAGGTGCACATCGAGAGAGTAATTTCTGCAGCTAATCTTTATGTGGCAAAAAGTCGTTCATGAATATTCATCATCTCTCAAGCCCATTTTGGATTTCACAACAACAGTATATAGCCGCATCTGATAGAGCGTATTAAGAAGCTCAAGAATGTACAGAGGAACGCAACGAGGCTGGTTCCAGAGATAATGAAAATGAGAAATGTAGAATTGCTACGGGGACTTTTTCTGGTGACATTGAAGGACACAAGAACTAAGGCTGACACGATAGCACCATGCAAAATACTCAAAGGAATTATTTATAGGCTAGACAGGATTAGACTGAGTGGCTAATTGAAACTAATTAGGTCCCCTTCAACAAAAATTCCGTTGATTCAAGACTCCCTAAGTCCTCGCTTAACATATCTACACTCCTTTCCTCGCTTAACATATTTGCACTCCTTTCCTCGCTTATCATATCTGCACTCCTTTCCTCGCTTAACATATCTGCACTCCTTTCCTCACTTAACATATCCACACTCCTTTCCTCACTTACCATATCTGCACTCCTTTCCTCACTTAATATATCTGCACTCCTTCCCTGCCTTAATATATCTGCACAAACTTTTCTCGCTTAACATATCTTCACAAACTTTCCTCGCTTAACATATCTGCATTCCTTTCCTCACGTAACATATCTGCACTCCATTCTTCGATTAATATATCTGCACTCCTTTCGTTGCTTAACATATCTGCACTCCTTTCCCCACTTAACATATCTGCACTCCTTTCCTTGCTTAACATATTTACGCTCCTTTTCTGTTTAGATGTGTATACCTATCTCATCTGACTTATATTTTAATTCACATAATTCCCTTTTCAACAGTAATAATCGATCCTTCAACATTTTTGCTACCCCTTCCTTAGCTCTAACTCTCTGAGATGCTTCTGCTCTAATTGCCTTTATTTCACTCAAATGAAACTCACTCACCCTCTTAATTTTGGTTTCGCCTAGGGCCAGGAAATCCAGGTTCTTTTCATTCATTACATTGACAGTCATCTCTTCCTCATCATCTGCGCTAGATCCATGCAAATAAAAACAACCCAACTTAATTACGCTTTTCCTCTTCTTTCTAAGTTTAGTAATTTGTGCAGGAAAAGGGTTAACTAGCCTTTTTCTCCCAGCAGTATAGTCGCCGTATATGACACACATCGCTTATGGAGAAGGATTCTTTCTCAATTCCGGAAGATGAAAGGAATAAAAACTGTAAAAATGGGTCAGATAAGTATGAAAATTTTTACGTGTACATACATGTGTAGTGTGGCCTAAATGAAATTTTTATTTTATTTTATTATCACACTGGCCGATTCCCACCAAGGCAGGGTGGCCCGAAAAAGAAAAACTTTCACCATCATTCACTCCATCACTGTCTTGCCAGAAGGGTGCTTTACACTACAGTTTTTAAACTGCAACATTAACACCCCTCCTTCAGAGTGCAGGCACTGTACTTCCCATCTCCAGGACTCAAGTCCGGCCTGCCGGTTTCCCTGAACCCCTTCATAAATGTTACTTTGCTCACACTCCAACAGCACGTAAAGTATTAAAAACCATTTGTCTCCATTCACTCCTATCAAACACGCTCATGCATGCCTGCTGGAAATATAAGTAACAATATGTACCTTTTTTCTAGCATGTTTATGAGGCAGAAGGAAAAGAAACTAGTTATCCTACCATTGACTAAAACAATTGCAGGCTTCTCTTTCACGCTAATTTGATTGGACTGTAGTACCTCCAAGTGTGGTTGCTGTCTATCAACCTACAATATATATATATATATATATATATATATATATATATATATATATATATATATATATATATATATATCAGTAACAACACTGCACTAACCAAGGACTCGAACCCATGCTGCTTTGGCCTGCCTCATGGTGGGCAAAAACACGTGACGCCATTATCCACTGGACCATACGATCCTTAAGAGTAGTGCATCCAGGGGAAATAATGTTGTACTCGCTACCCAAGGACACACGATGGTGTGGATGACTCTAGGCTAATTTCATTCTAGTCGTTGTTTGGTGTACTAGTTCAACGAGCAGTATTTTATATTATTGTGACCACGAACGAGTGGTATTGATCAATACCACTCGTTCGTGGTCACAAATATATATATATATATATATATATATATATATATATATATATATATATATATATATATATATATATATATATATATATATATATTACTTTTTTAGAAAAACTTTCACCATTATTCACTCCATCACAGTTATAAAACTGCAACATTAACGCACCTCCTTCAGAGTGCAGACACTGTACTTCCCATCTCCAGACTCAAGTCCGGCGTACCGGTTTCCCTGAATCCTCTCATAAATATTACCCTTCTCACTCTCCAACAGCACATTAAGTCCTAAAAACCATTTGTTTCCATTCGCTCCTATCAAACACACTCATGCATGCTTTTTGGAAGTCCAAGCCCTCGCACACAAAACCTCCTTCACCCCCTCCCTCCAACCTTTCCTAGGCCGACCTCTATCCCGCCTTCTCTCCACTACAGATTTATACACTCTCGAAGTCATTCTATTTTGTTCCATCTTCTCTACTTGCCCGAACCACCTTAACAACAATATCTCAGCTCTCTGGATAATAGTTTAGGTAATCCTGCACCTCCTAATTTCCAAACTACAAATTCTCTGCATTATATTCACACCACACATTGAGATCGGACACGCCATCTCCACAGCCTCCAGCCTTCTTGTTGTAACAATCACCACCAATGCTTCACACCTCTGTAAGAGCCTTGGTATAACTATATTTTCATGCATTTCCCTCTTTGCTTCCACGAACAAAGCTCTTTTTCTCCACAGACTCCTTTGTGCACCGCTCACCTTTTTCCCCTCAACAATTCTATGATTTATCTCATCTTTCTTAGACCCATCTGCCGACACGTCCACTCCTAAATATCTGAATATATTCACCTCCTCCATACTCGCTCCCTTAACCTGATGTCCAATCTTATATTACCTATTTTTTATCCTCCTATATTCACTTTCAATTTTCTTCTTTTACATACACTACCAAACTCATCTACCAACCTCTGCAACTTCTCTTCAGAATCTCCCAAAAGCACAGTGCCATCAGCAAAGAGCGACTGTGACAACTCCCATTTTGTGTTAGATTCTTTATCTTTTAACCCAACAACTCTAAGCAACACCCGAGCATTCACTTCTCTTACAATCCTAACAGTAAATATATTGAATAACAATAGTGACATCACACATCCTTGTCTAAGGCCTATTTTTACTGGAAAATAATCTCCCTCTCTCCTATACATACTCAAACCTGAGCCTCACTATCTTCGTAAAAACTTTTCACAGCTCTCATACATCTGCAACACCTGCCACATTGCCCCCAAAAACCACTTTAACCTTTTCTAAATATGTTCACCTATAAGTTTCAGTGTAAACACTTGGTCTACATACCCTCTACCCTTCCTAAAGCATCCTTGTTCATCTGCTATCCTACTTTCCACCTCCATCTAACTCTACAATACACTTTACTAGACTTCAACAGACTTTTTCCTCTATAATTTTTGCATTCTCTTATATCCCCTCTGCCTTTATACAAAAGTACTATGCATTCTCTCTGCCAATCCCTAGGTACCTTACTCTCTTCCATTCATTTATTAAATAAAAGCACTAACCAGTGCAAAACTGTATCCCCACCTGCTTTTAACATTTCTACCTTTAGCCCATCAATCCCAGCTGCTTTACCCCCTTTCATACTACCCACTGCCTCACGAACTTTTTCCATACTCACAACTCGCTCCTCATCACTCCTGAAAGATGTCATTCCTCTCTGTCCTATACACGAAATCACAGCTTCCCTATCTTCATCATCATTTAACAATTCTTCAACATATTCCTTCCATCTTCCTGATACATCTAACTCTCCATTTAATAAATCTTCTTACTCATTTTTATTAATCAAATCCATATGTTCCCTAGGTTTCGTCAACTTATTAATCTCACTCCAAAATTTTGACTTATTTTCAACAAAATTTGTTGATAACATCTCACCCAATCTCTCATTTTCTCTATTTTTGCATTGCTTCAGCACTCTCTTAACCTCTCTTTTCCTCTCCATATACTTCTCCCTCCATGCATCACTTCTACTTTGTAAAATCCTCTCATACTCTATTTTTATTCTCTTTTACTATTCTCTTTACATCATCATTCCACCAAACACTCTTCTTCCCTTCCGCACCCACTTTATTGTAAACACAAACTTCTGCTAAACACTCTACCATATACCTACCCCATATATCTTCAAGCCCATCTATCCTCCAATAGTTGTTTATATCTTACCCTAACTGACTCCTCTTTTAGCATTTAAATCTTCACCTCACTCTACCTGCTGCTTCCATTTTCCATGTATCCCATTATCTTTACTCTCACTGTAGCTGCAAATAAAAAGTGATATGATATATCTATGACCACTCTATAAACATGTACATCTTGAAGTCTACTCAACAGTATTTTGTCTACCAATATATAGTCCAACAAACTACTATCATTAAGCCCTGCATCATATCTTGTATACTTATTTAACCTGTTTTTATTAAAATTTGTTTTACCTATAACCAAACCCCTCTCTATACAAAGGTCAATCATTTATCATTATCATTTACACCTGGCACCCCAAGCTTACCTACCACACCCTTTTTAAATGTTTCTCCTACTTTAGCATTTAGGTCTCCTACCACAATTACTCTCTCACTTGATTCAAAAGTTTCTACACACTCTCTTAACTTATCTCTCTCTCGTCTACACTCCTTTCTTCTCAAGTTGCATACACACGTATTATGACCCAGTTATTTTAATCCACATAATACTTGAATTTATACATTTATATTCCCTCTTCTCCTTCCATAATTGAACCTTCAATATTATTGCTACCCCTTCCATAGCTCTGACTCTCTCAGATATTCCTGACTTAATCCCATAATTTCTCCCCACTGAAACTCGCCCACCCCCTTCAGGCTTGGACATCCAACTTCATTTCATTTGCAATATTACCAGTCATCCGCACTACATCAATGCACATTCAGGCAACCCACTTTTATAAAGTTTTATAAAAAAAAATTCTGAAAATAAAAAAAAGTTTTGGGGTGAGGTTAATAAATTCAGAAAACCTAGGAAAAGAATGGAATTAGTTAAAAACAGAAGAGGAGAGTTATTAGATGGGGAAGTAGAAGCATCGGGAAGATGAAGAGAATAACATAAGGAACTATTAGAAAGACTATTAAAAGACATTGGCATTAGCCAAGGAGATACAAAATTTTGTAGGAGAAGGAGACAGATGTGAGTGTAGAGGAGGTACTTGAGGTTGTGGGTAGAATGGAAAAGGGTAAAGGAGCTGTGATTTATGAGGGCAACACAAAGCTGTTAAAAGCAGGTGGGGATATAGTTCTCGAGTGTTTGGTGCTTTAATTTAAAAAAGGTATATGAAAGATGAAGGTGCCCAAGGATTGGCAGAGAGCATTCATAGTTCCTTTGTATAAAGGCAAAGGGATTTTAAGAGAATGCATGAATTATAGGGGAATATTCCTGTTGTGTATACCTGGTAAGTGAATGGCAGAGTTATTATTGAAAGAATTATGAATAAAACGGAGATGAGGATCGAAAATGTATTAAAGTGAACAGTATTTAGATAAGGGTAAAACGTTTTTGTTGCACATATGGATTTGGGAAACGCATATGACAGGGTGGATAGTGGAGCACTGTGGCAGATGTTGCAAATGTGTGGAATAGGAGGTAGGTTACTGAAAGCAGGTAAAGGACTATACGAGGATAGTGATGCTCAAGTATGGGTATGAAGGAGAGGGTGAGATTGTTTCCCAGCAAAAGCAGGCCTTAGACAGGTACGCATGATGTCTTCATCGTTCTTCAAAATATATATTTATGGGGATGTAAGAGAAGTGAATGCAACTACTGGATCACTGTTTTATGGTCTTGGATGCACTGGATGAAAAACAGAACGCAGATGTAATATACACAGACTTTGCAAAAGTCTTTGACAAGTGCGATCATGGCGTAATAGTGCATAATATACGTGCTAAAGGAAGTGGGGCGATGGATCTTCAACTTTCTAACCAATCGAACACAACGAGTAGTAGTCACCAGAGTTAAAGTGGAAGCTGCCATAGTGAAAAACTATTTCCACAAGGCACAGTACACGCCCCCATCCTGTTCTTCATCCTCATGACTCACGAAATCGTAATGACACGATTACAAACGTGTCATTACGATTTCGTGAGTCATGTTGACGGCATTGAGGGGACTTGAGCTAGAGTTCGTCACGGCCGCGCTAGCTGGAGATTCGTCTGTAAAAACTTGCATTTGTGGTCACAATGGTGCCTATGCTAACCTTCCTATGGTGTAGAAATATACCTAGTTGGATGAATCTTATTGTGGCTAGCTGGTCCAGTGGCTAACGCGACGGTCTGGAGTTTTGAGACTCTCTGATCGCGGGTTCTTTCCCCGCCCGTGGTATGGTTTGCTTCATCCTCATATCAGATATAGACAGAGATGTAATCCACAGCACTGTGTCATCCTCTGCAAACAATACTAGGATCTGCATGAGACAGTCATCTATTGATGACACGGTTAACCTCCAAGAAGATATAAACCAAGTTTTCCAATGGCCAACAGAAAACAATATGGTGTTCAATGAAGACAAATTCCAACTACTGCGTTATGGAAAACTGGAAGAGATAATAGCCATGATCACAACTGCAAAGATGACAGGATGGATAATGAGAACTTTCAAAACAATGGATGCCAAGCCAATGATGATCCTTTTCAAATCACTTGTTTTCTCTAGGCTGGAATATTACTGTACATTAACATCACCGTTCAAAGCAAGTGAAATTGCAGATCTAGAGAGTGTACAGAGAACCTTTACTGCACATATAAGTTCTGTCAAACACCTCAACTACTGGAACGCTTGGAAGCACTTGACTTGTACTCGCTGGAATGCAGGTGAGAGAGATATATCATAATCTACACTTGGAAAATCCTAGAAGAAATGGTCCCGAATCTGCACACAGAAATCACTCCCTACAAAAGTAAAAGACTGGGCAGGCGGTGCAAAATACCCCCAATGAAAAACAGGGACACCATTGGTGCACTACGAGATAGCACCATAAGTGTCCGGTGCCCAAGACTGTTCAACAGCCTCCCATCATGCATAAGGGGAATTACCAATAGACCGCTGGCTACCTTGAAGAGGGAGCTGGACAGATACTTAAAGTCGGTGCCGGATCCGCCAGGCTATGGTTCGTACGTTGGACTATGTGCGGCCAGCAGTAACAGCCAGGTTGATGAGGCCCTGATCCACCGGGAGGCCCGGTCGTGGACCAGACCGCGGGGGTGTTGACCCCCGGAATACCCCCCAGGTAGACTCTGGTTAAGTGTTTGGATTGGAAAATAAAGAATCTAACAAAGTGGGAGTTGTCTCAGCTGCTTTATGCTAATGTCACTCTAATGAGATTCGAAAGAGAAGTTGTAAAGATGGATGACGAGTTTGGTAGTGTATGGAAAACATTTAAATATAAATTGAACATAACAAAGAGGAAGCTGAAGAGGGAGACAAAAAAATTTAGGCAATGAAAGATTGGATATCAGACAGGAGGGAGGAAATATGGAGAAAGTGAATGTTCAGATATTTGGGAGTGGATTTGTCAGCAGATGTATTTATGAAAGACGAGGTGAAGTATACGATTGACGAGGGGAAGAAGGGCTAAAAGAGTAATATATATGAGAGTATAGTTTTGCCAAGACTCTTAAATGTGTATGAAGCATGAGTTCTGAATGTTGCATCATGGTGGAGACTTGAAAAATCTCTTTTCTGAAGGCAATGTTCTGTGTAAATATTATGCAGAGAATGTTTAGCATTGAATTCAGAAGGAGGTGCGGGTTTAAAAGTATTATCCAGAGGTCTGAAGAGGGATTGTTGAAGTGTTTCGGACATTTAGAGAGAATGGAACAAAAGAGGACGACTTGGAAGGTGTATAAATCAGTAACAGAGGGAAGGCGGGTTAGGTCTCGTCCCAGGAAAGGTTGTGGGGAAGGAGGAAAGGTTTTGTGTGCAGTGAGTGGAGGCCAGGAGTTTTTATGACTTTATGTGCTTTCGGAGTATGAGCAAAGTAACATTTATGAAAGAATTCATGGAAACCAGTGAGCCTGAGGTGGGAAGTACAGTGCCTTCACTCTGAAGGACGGGTGGAAATATATTGCAGTTTCGAACTGCAGTATTGACATACCTAACAGCATTTGTGATATAATATTTCTGCCTACTGGTCTATAGTATTTTGCCGGAATGACTCTACCATACAGAACTGTAGCAGCAAATTTCAAGGCCTCTGGGATATTACCTCACCCTAAGAACTTTCTCCTAAGAAAACTGAATGCAATTGATTAATAGTATTATGTATTAAATTTAAAAATAAATCAGGGCCCAAGGGCAGAGTGTTAAAATCCTGAGTTATTTTATATTCGAATTTTGTAGGATTTTTGCAAATTTGAGATATACAATTTGGATCATTTACTCTCCTGTTGTTAGGTATCACTTAGTTTTGATATATTCTGGTCCTTCAAAATATCACTCATATTTTTGTCATCGTTATATGAACCTCCTGTTGGAAGTGAGCCAAAACTAAAGTTTTTAAATGTGCAAATATTTTTAAGATTTTTTGTAATTCCTGTACGGCTTTTTTGTTCTATTTGCATTTCTTTCTTGTGGTAAAAATGTTTGGTCTCTGATCTACATCGGATATATCTCTGTGTACAAAATTGGTGTTTTGTGATATATGACCTGGTCAGCAATAACAACGTGTTGCTTCACTGTTTGTTACACAGTGTCACTGTTTGTTACACAGTCCCACTGTTTGTTACACAGTGCCACTGTTTGTTACACAGTCCCACTGTTTGTTACACAGTGCCACACAGTGCTTCCTATATTCGACCGACAAACTACAAACACGAATCCTATAGACACGTTCGTGAGGTGTAAGTACAATCCACAGTGGCGTTTAATGGAGGTAAACAGCATAAGAAAGTCTTGTGAGGGTTGTACGTGCTGTATCATTCTGCCTCTTCCAGGGGAAACCTTGGTGGATGGTTTGAATATTTTATCAAGGTGAAAGATTCATCCACTCAGACTTTTAGCCCATCACCTGATACATATCATATTTCGACGCTTGATTCTTTATTTTTAATTATTGAATTATAGTTACTGTTTAAATAAACGATTGTATTACTTGTTTTGACAGTCCTTGTACATTTGGCATAGTGATTTAATTAATGACGTAAAATATGTAATAAGAGACTTAATACTGTTCCCAGTAATTTTGAGGGAGCCTTAACTAGGAGCATAACCAAGGTTCTGCAGGACTGCAACAGAGTTACTAGAGTGCATGAAACACCTTACCTGGTGGCTCCGTGACCTGTTTAGTAACACTTAGGTGTTGGTCCACTCTTACACTGCCACTCCTCATCAATGTTCACAGGCAATCAATATCCCTTAATATTTAATCATGTTTATGCTTACTTAACAAAATTATTAACGACATATATGAAAACTGTTTTTTTTTTCAATCGTGAAGTTGCAGTCATCTGTGTGGTTGTGGACTTGGTGTGATGCACCGCATCTGTGTGGTTGTGGACTTGGTGTGATGCACCGCATCTGTGTGGTTGTGGACTTGGTGTGATGCATCGCATCTGTGTGGTTGTGGACTTGGTGTGATGCACCGCATCTGTGTGGTTGTGGACTTGGTGTGATGCACCGCATCTGTGTGGTTGTGGACTTGGTGTGATGCATCGCATCTGTGTGGTTGTGGACTTGGTGTGATGCACCGCATCTGTGTGGTTGTGGACTTGGTGTGATGCATCGCATCTGTGTGGTTGTGGACTTGGTGTGATGCACCGCATCTGTGTGGTTGTGGACTTGGTGTGATGCACCGCATCTGTGTGGTTGTGGACTTGGTGTGATGCACCGCATCTGTGTGGTTGTGGACTTGGTGCGATGCACCACATCTCTGTCACACATGAAAAGTATTACGTTATTTATTTATTGTCATAGGACCTATAAAACTGCTCTTAATTAAACTACATTTGGAATATCCATCGACAAGTTTCTCTCTTTGTTTGTTCCTTTTTAATACTACCATAAGTCTGAAGAAGTACTTATTTGCTTATGTAAATTCACTATTGTTCGTGTGACAGTCTTGACATCTCGAGTTTTGAATATCTTGTAGGTCGTATTCACATCTTAATTTTAAACTGTTTATTTCTTGTCTCTTACAGTGTTTTAAGATTTTAATCCATTAGCCTTTCTTCCTAGAGGATTCTTCTTAGCTTTTTAATTACTCTTGAATTGAATCACTGGACTTTCTCTATTTTTTCTTTATGTTTTGTGAAACTGAATAAGTTGAAGTTTCATATTCAGTGATAGGTAAGATGCTTTTAATTCGAAAAACTGTAACATTGATATCCATACGCTCTCAATTAAAAATTAAAAAGAAATAATGAGAATATGCATGAACGTTTACTAATACTACACAAACTACCGTCCACAATTACTACACCACTTCCCCCAGTTTCTATAATAATATTCTTTACACTAAACCGTCACGTATATCTTTCATGACTCACCATCACACAGATCATCTTAACTCACTATTACACACCATAAATCTCAATTCACCATCACACAGATTAATCTTAACATTATACAGGTCAATCTAAACTCACCATCACATAGATCCTTCACTCATCCTTGACAGCACTAGCTTCACAGGTAATTTACTACTTGCCATCACACACATCCTTCACAACACGCCTGTGGTATGCTAAGAGTATGATACACACCCACAGAGGCATGCCTCCTGACCAGCGAACCAGGTTATAAGAGTATACTGAGTAGGGGCCACATCGTTATGCTAATTTAGTTCACCCAGCCAATCACAAGGAAGCCCGCCAAATTTGTGAAGCGATGTGGGACACTTGTGAATCAACTTTGGCAAACTTACCTCCCAGGTTGCTCGCAACAGTTCTCACCATGTTTCTTGTTTATATTTGTTGTATGTATTGTAAATATCTGCTTACTATTTGGTGAATGAAATGTAAGTATTTACTCTGCTACCTTTTCGCTCCCTCATACCGTGGTTATCATGCAGCTGCCAGGTGTGCAGGCCACTGGACTACACCTGTATTCGTAATATCACCATTACACAGATCCTTCACAATACCCCTTAACACAGATCCATCACAACCCACCATCACATAGATACTTCACAATACACATCAATACAGATCCTTCAGAACGTGTTATTACAGAGATCATTTACAACACGCCATTACACCGATTCTTTACAACATGTTATCAAACACATTCTTTACAACGTGTAGTTACTCATATCCTCTACAATATGTTATTATACACATTCTTAACAAGAAGCCGTCACATGCATCCTTCACATCACCCAGATCCTTTACAATACGTAATCATGCAAATCCATCACACAGATTCTTTTCAGCACGCCATTAAAACAGATCATTTACAATATGTCATAGCAGTTATCTTTCACAATACACCATTACATACTCCCTTAAAATATGCCGCTATTCATATGCTTTAAAACCCTTGCATGCCTGAAGTTGCAGGAGTTTGGACACAGACAGAAATGACAGGATTACCAGTGCCTGACCGCTACTGCAAAATGCACAGGCCCATAAGGACTTAATCCGAACTTCGTACTCTGCAGCAGTATGGCAGATCTCGGATTCAAGCTGGTAACCCCAAAATGGTATGATTAAGTCATCAATTTGAGCATGCCATCGGTAAGGATCAAGCACAATGCGTAAGTCTCTCATAGAAACAAAAGAAGATCACCAGGGAAATTAATCTGGTCGACAACAAGGAATGAAGTAGAAAAGTCTCTATCCTGGATAGAAAAGGTGAGGGAAATCTGACCTCGGACACACAGGCTAGATCCAGCCAAACCACTAAGGGAAGACAAACGAGTCGGTTCTATTAGAAAGACACGGTATGACTTCTTATACTTAAACAAGGTAGACCTGATAATGTTTACATGCGCACCAGAGTCCATGAGAACATGAACGGGCGCACTGAAAACAGATGCTTGTATTAAGGGACCTACTGTCACACAGGAATTAATATGCAAACAAGAAGGAGGATTTTCATCAGAGAAAGTTTGTTCCACTGTATCCCCAAAGGCATGTGAAGCAACATCGTCAACGAAACGAGACTGTCTTCCTCGAGACTGCATGAGGTATCGAAGGAATTACAAACAGGGATAGAATATTCATCATCACCTACGGTCACCACTGGATGGCTTGACTGGGGAGCTTGGATTGAAAGAACGAGACTGGTTCTGGTTATCCTGAGAACCACGACATCCATTGCCTCTCCTGGTTCTGCGGTAGTAACGACCACAGAAGGATCTATAGTACCTATGGTTTCAGAGAGCATTACACTCAGACGAATCATGTCCGTGAATTCTGTAGAAGGTACAGTCAGCAGGAAGGATTGAGAGTCTTCGTCAGTACGACACTTTTTCCTTTGACGTTTTCATATTATAACCACGTAGTAAGATTCGCAAAGTCACACATAAAGAAGGAAGGTTAACGATATGCAGAGCAGCTGGCGAACGAGCAAGGCATTCTTTTGCAATTCCTATCTGATGGAAGGCCTTCCGCCAGTGCGTTACCTCGAGAAAGGACAGCAGTAAACTATGGCTCAAGATTATTCATGTTGTCATCGAATAAGGGCAAGGCATCAAGAGGATCACGAGGAAAACTATATTGTCTCGGGTTCTGTTGTGGTCTATTGATCAGTAAAGGAACATGAGGTTTTTTGCACAGGGGCAACATTGGTCTGATTGACGTTATTCACTAAGGCATTGCCCGAAATTACATGAGACATGATCAAATTTATAAGACACACAGAATGAGAAAGGAAAACTCACTGAATTTTACTTGGCAAAGATAAGGAAATGCTTTGAAAATTTAAGAAGAGGAAATATTACTTTAATCTTAATTAATTTTAGAGTGAGCTGTCTTTACTCTCAATTCAATAAAGAAATTTCGATAAGAAAATTGTAAATCAATGCAAAATTATAAAATAAAATTACTAAATTGTATGCAGTTGGAAATGAGCTGGGAAAACAAATTTCCTGAAGATGGCAAAAAAACAAAATAAAATATTATGCAAAGAAAACACAACTGGGAAAATATAGCTTAGAAGAACAATAAAATATCCAGGAATAACTGGTTTGAACACTTTAACTCTTAATTTTAAATTAGGCAAAATAAATTACTCAAAAATAGAGCAATGATATGATTTTACTTTGAAAATTACAATTTGTTCAAAGAAACATCAATAATGGGAATAAAATTAATACAAGATAGAGAACAGGGAATTCAACACTCACAAAGTTGCAGGAACACAGATAACAACAAGAGGTCACTCACAGGTATACTCCAGGTATAATGAACTTAGTTTATAAAGTTTCTTGCACTTTAGTCTTGCTTTGACGAAAAATAAATAAATCTCTTGCTTTGGCATGCAAGGTATGGTAGTACACTCTGCAAAAATCAAAGAGGTGAAACACTGAGTACATAAAATATTAATCACTAAAAAACGAAAATGGTAATTTAGTACAGTGGAGAGAGTAGTAAATGAATTAACACACCATTAACAGGGAAACACAAGGGAAATGCAACGAAAATAAGGTAAGACACAAGAAAAAAATAATACATAATAATGATAATAAAGTATAACACAACACTTGAAAAACACAGATGAAAGAATAAAAAAAACAGTTCTCAAAGAGTAAATGTTTGGGAAATTTAAAAAAAATACTGCACACAGTAGAAAAATAATAAATGTGCACAAGGGAAAACAATACTTACTTCAGGCTTAGAGTACTGAAAACGAAAACAATATATATATATATATATATATATATATATATATATATATATATATATATATATATATATATATATATATATATATATATATATATATATATATATATATAAATATATATATATATATGCAACAATAACACCCCTCCTTCAGAGTGCAGGCACTGTACTTCCCATCTCCAGGACTCAAGTCCCGCCTCCCGGTTTCCCTGAATCCCTTCATAAATGTTACTTTGGCCACACTCCAACAGCACGTCATTAAAATCTATTTGCCTCCGTTCACTCCTATCAAATATGCTTACGCATGCTTGCTGGAAGTCCAAGCCAATCGCACACAAAACCTCCTTTACCCCCTCCCACCAACCTTTCTTAGGCCGACCCCTACCCCGCCTTCCCTCCACTACAGATTTATACACTCTCGATGTCATTCTGTTTTGTTCCTTCTCTCCAAACCACCTCAACAACTCCTCCTCAGCCCTCTGGATAATAGTTTTGGTGATCCCGCCCCTTCTCCTAATATCCAAACTACGAATACTCTGCATTATATTCACACCACACATTGCCCTGAGACATGACATCTCCACTACCTCCAACCTTCTCCTTGTCGCAACACTCATCACCCATGCTTCACATCCATATTGGAGTGTTGGTATAACTATGCTCACACACATTCCCCTCTTTGCTTCCATGGACAAAGTTCTTTGTCTCCACAGACTCCTAAGTGCACCACTCACCCTTTACCCCTCATCAATTCTATGATTCATCTCATCCTTCATAGACCCATCTGCTGACAAGTCCACTCCTAAACATCTGAATACATTCACCTCCTCCGTACTCTCTTCCTCCAATCTGATAACCAATCTTTCGTCACCTTATCCTCATCACCTTACTCTTTCCTATATTCACTTTTAATTTTCTTCTTTTACATACCCTACCAGATTCATCCACCAACCTCTGCAACTTCTCTTCAGAATCTCCCAAAAGCTAAGTGTCATCAGCAAAGAGCAGCTGTGACAACTCCCACTTTGTGTTTGATTCTTTACCTTTTAACTCCACACCTCTTGCCAAGACCCTCGCATTCACTTCACTTACAATCCCGTCTACAAATATATTGAACATCCACGGTGACATCACACATCCTTGTCTAAGGCCTACTTTTATTGGGAAATAATTTCCTTCTCTCCTACGTACTCTAACTTGAGCCTCACTATCCTCGTAAAAACTCTTCACTGCTTTCAGTAACCTACCTCCTATACCATACACCTGCAACAAACTGCCACATTGCCCCTCTATCCACCCTGTCATATGCCTTTTCCAAATCCATAAATGCCACAAAAACCTCTTTAGCCTTATCTAAATACTGTTCACCTATATGTTTCACTTTAAACACTTGGTCTACACACTCTCTACCTTTCCTATAGGCCTCCTTGTTCATCTACTATCCTACTCTTTTCTTACTCTTAATTCTTTCAATAATAACTCTACCGTACACTTTACCAGGTATACTCAACAGATTTATTTCCATATAATTTTTGCACTCTCTTTTATCTCCTTTGCCTTTATACAAAGGAACTATGCATGCTCTCTGCCAATCCCTTGGTACTTTACCTTCTTCCACACATTTATTAAATAATAGTACCAACCAATATTTCTGTCTTTATTCCATCAATCCCAGCTGCCTTACCCCCTTCGTTTTTCCCACTGCCTCACGAACTTCCCCCAAACTCACAACTGGCTCTTCCTCACTCCTACAAGATGTTATTCCTCCTTGCCCTATACACGAAATCACAGCTTCCCTCTCTTCATCAATATTTAACAATTCCTCAAAATGTTCCCTCCATCTTCCTGATACCTCTAACTCTCATTTAATAACTCTCCTCTCCTATTTTTAACTCTCAAATCCATTTGTTCCCTAGGCTTCCTCAACTTATTAATCTCACTTCAAAACTTTTTCTTATTTTCAACAAAATTTGTTGATAACATCTCACCCACTCTCTCATTTGCTCTCTTTTTAAATTGCTTCACCACTCTCTTAACCTCTCATTTTCTCTCCATATACTCTTCCCTCTTTGCATCACTTCTACTTTGTAAAAATCTCTCATATGTAAACTTTTTATCCCTAACTACTCTCTTTACATCATCATTCCACCAATCGCTCTTCTTCCCTCCTGTACCCACTTTCCTGTAACCAAAAACTTCTGCTGAACACTCTAACACTAACACTCTAACATCCCATACATCTTCAGCCCCATTGCCTTCACTCTCACTAGCCCATCTATCCTATCTATCCTCCAATAGTTGTTTATATCTTACCCTAACTGCCTTCTCTTTTAGTTTATAAACCTTCACTTCTCTCTTACCTGCTGCTTCTATTTTCCTTTTATCCCATCTATCTTTTACTCTCATGGTAGCTACAACTAAAAAGTGAACTGATATATCTGTGGCCCCTCTATAAACATGTACATCCTGAAGTCTACTCAACAGTCTTTTATCTACCAATACATAGTCCAACAAATTACTGTCATTTCGCCCTACATCATATCTTTTATACTTATTTATCCTCTTTTTCTTGAAATATGCAAGTTAACAGGGCGTTTGGGGAAAGCAGTGGTGCTAGGGCGGGGCCTTCGAAAGGGCTGCCCACTCTCGCAATTGTTTACGTGTAAGCAAGACCCTTTCTGTAGGTTGGTGGAGGCAAGAATACGAGGGGACAGGGGCGGGGAAGGTGGCCATGGCCACATCTGGTGGGGTACATGGATCACGTGATGCTTTTGGTGGATGAGGGGACGCGGTTGGGTGGGCTGGAGGAAGTGGTGCGGGTTTATGGAGGTGCCTCTGAAATGATGGTGAATGTAGAGAAATCGTCAATTTTAGGGTTGGGGATGTGGGAACGGAGGATGGATTGGAGTTGTCGGGTGGTGATGACCTGTGTGGAGGTTTTGAAGATATGTGGTATTGTATATAGGGCAAATTTAGTTAGGGCAAGGGAGGATAAATCTGCTTGTTTGTAGGACTGTGTAGAAAAGAGATTGGGAGCACTAAGATCGAATCATCTCACTATCCTGCAGAAGGTGATTGTGATCAATGTGATCTTGTATAGGAAGATTTGGTTAGTCGCACAAGTGTTCACGTTAACGCTGCCGGTAATTCAAAGCATCCAAAGGAGGGTGTTCAGATTTTTGTGGGGTTCTTAGTGCAAGTGGTTAAAAAGGGAGGTGGTCATGTTGCCAGTGCAAAAGGGGGAGATGGGTCTTTTGGATTTACGGTGGAGGGTTAAGTGTGTTTACATCAGGTGGGAGGTATTGTGGGACGGGGTTTCTTGGGACGGACGGTTGGGGAAAGTTCATGAGGTGTTGCGAAAATTGTATGGGGGGTGGACCTGTGTGGGTATTAGGCGATCTTGCGGGTGTTGGCATTGGCCTGGGAACCTGTGAAGGTAAAGGTTGGGGCATTGTACAGGGTGATAGGGGGACCAGTGGTGCACCCAGGGGAGGGGTTATACCCAATTTACGATTGGGCAAACATCTGGAGAAGATTTAGCAAGTTGAGGTTACAGCCCAGGGTGCGGGAGGTAATGTTTCATTTTTTGCATGGTATCTTGCCATCTGGTTCAGTACTGAGGGTTCGGAGGTTGGGCGGGGAGGGGCATTGTGGGTTGTGTGGGAGAGAGGAAACGGCTAACCATATAGTGTATTTTTGTGAGGGGGTTGGAGAGCATCAGGAAATGGGTGGGCAGGGTGTTGCAGAGGGTGGGGGGGGAGGGATGTATCATTATTGTGGGCACTGAGTTTAGATGTGGGGGGTGGAAGAGGGTGCGGCACGGGTGCTAGCATATGTGACGGTGGACTACATATACATATGATAGGATGGATAATGAGAACTTTCAAAACGAGAGATGCCAAGCCCATGATGATCCTTTTCAAATCACTTTTTCTCTCTAGGCTGGAATACTGCTGTACATTAACATCTCCATACAAAGCAGGTGAAATCGCAGATCTAGAGAGTGTACAGAGATCCTTTACTGCACGTATAAGTTCTGTCAAGCACCTTAACTACTGGGAACGCTTGGAAGCACTTGACTTGTACTCGTTGGAACGCAGGAGGGAGAGATATATCATAATCTACACTTGGAAAATCTTGGAAGGAATGGTCCCAAATCTGCACACAGAAATCACTCCCTACGAAAGTAAAAGACTGGGCAGGCGATGCAAAATGCCGCCAATAAAAAGTAGGGGCGCCATTGGTACACTAAGAGAAAACACCATAAGTGTCCGGGGCCCAAAACTGTTCAACAGCCTCCCATCAAGCATTAGGGGAATTGCCAATAAACCCCTGGCTGCCTTCAAGAGAGAGCTGGACAGATACCTAAAGTCAGTGCCGGATCAGCCGGGCTGTGGCTCGTACGTCGGACTGCGTGCGGCCAGCAGTAACAGCCTAGTTGATCAGGCCCTGATCCATCGGGAGGCCTGGTCATGGACCGGGCCGCGGGGGCGTTGATCCCCGGAATAACCTCCAGGTAACCTCCAGGTGGTGCATGAGGGGATCGGATGCGTGGGAAGTGAGGAAGGGTGTGCTGGAGGCGACGGTATTCCGTACTATGTGTAGGAATAGAGATCTATATGGGACTACATGAGGGAATGTTTTTCTGAGGGTTACTGTACCCTTACGGTAAGTGAAATGCTTAGTATGTAGGGGTGGGGATTAGATCAGGGGATAGACGTCAGGCTTGCCGTCCAGTGGCGAGGGTGAATCTGTTGGCACTCTTTTATTATTAGTCAGTGCTCCAGGGTGGAGTGTGTCACTGTTACATGGTCTGGTACGAGTGGTTGTCCTGGTTCTGTTCATGGCGTGAGTTTAGGTGTACGAATATCATTCATTGTGGCTACAAGAGCCTGCGCATGTTAAGGTATGCCAGAATGCTGGATGGTGGCAACTGCTGCCAGAGGGGAGGTTAGGATTTTTTTTATTTGCCTACAGAAAGAAGGCTTTAGGATCTGCAATCTCATCAAGTTTGATCCTGATATGTCATGGTCGGTTGCGGCCACTTAGTGTGTAGGCATCATGCAAGCCAAGTCACTGGCTTAATGTGTAAAGTATTTTGTTTGTACTGCTTTATGTTCTGCAAGTATGTCTTGCACTGTAGGCGTGCAACCAGTGGGGTTTTGGGGATGGGGCTCGACCCATCAGGCGGGGCCATAGGTGAGGGACCTTGTAATATATTTTTGTGCATGTTATAATTATTGAAGTCACGTCATATGGTCGTCCATACAAATAGTGGGGGATGGATCTAGCATTGTGGAGGCAGGTGACAGCCTTTTCTTCTTAAGTAGAACGTTTGTACCAGATTTTTATTGAGTGGTACACGCTGTTCTGTAATCAGAGGCGAGATTAGGTAGTGGATAGGTTATAGATAGTGGATAGATTATGTGTATTGTTACGACTTAATCTTCACCGTAACAATAGGGGCACAAATAACTCCAATTTTTTGTTAGTTTTATTTTATTACCAATCGTTTAGCTTCATTGGTATTTGGTTTTTTTTATATTTTATTTAAAACCAATATAGTTTAACATAAAAATAAAGAAACAGTAAGGAACCTAATCAAATTAACTGACAAACGGATTGTACCTACATGCTCGCAAGATGTTACAACAACAACTTACATCAAGAACATAACTAAAAACAAAATTACATGTCACAGGTTCGTGAATTGACATACAAAACCTTGCATATATATAAATTGTACATATAAATGACATCTGACAAAGGTTCAATACACTTGAACATAAAATATACAAAGAAGTTATATCAGTTAAAACCCATCCTTCACATTAATCTAAAAATCAAAACCTAACATCATAATCTAACTAGAAAATCTACATACTTATCCCTAACAATACAGCCGAACATATCCCAACATACAAATAAACAGACAAAGAATACAGCTTAGAACACAATAACAAGCTCTATACTGTTACAATAAACCCATATACAAATTTCAGACACAAATGGACTACGTCACTAAACTGTCTAGATATGTCTGTATACCATACAGACTAAAACTTAACATCAAGAACTTGCATGAACACCAAACCGGTATCAGGGTACAGACCATAATTATAAACTTTAAAAAGAATCAATCATGCATATATAAATTATTACATAACGTCTGAACCATGACAAAGGCTCAATACAATAGAAAGGGATATTTATATATATACACATACACACCCACACACCCACACCCACATCCACACACACACCCACACATACACACAAAAATTTGCAACAAAATCACATTAATCAGATGCACTGTATGCACAATGCCAAACAGTATATAAGTATATCTCATCGTGCAAAAACCCAGCACGTAACATAAATACAAACTAAAACACACTTCATGTCGCAAAGAACTTATTTCTCAAGAATCATATTATTACAAGACAGATACACATCATAATTATACATAAAAAATCTACTATATTATACCTACATTCTGAAAAGTGTTATATCTACCATAACGAGACCTTGAGCTCTACATCCACACTTGGATGCCATAAAGTCCCAATGAAAACCAGGAAACCATTCCAAACCCACATTCACAACACTCTCACGACCCCTCCCCCCCAGGGAGGGGAGCCCGCTGTTGCCCCCTGACTCCCTCCAACCTATGAAAACCCCTTCACTCACTCATTTCCAATCACAGATTTATGAGAATCCCTAACGTTAGCATTCTATACCCCTCTGAGAAAGCCTGATCCCACCTCCTCCCATACAAATCTCTGTTACGACACCTCGTACGGTAGAACGTTACCGCAAGAACCTTTCTTCTCTCCTCACTATCCCCTCTCCCCCTCATCACCCACGACATATATATATAATCTACCATGATATAATCTAAAGCTCTTATGACACCCTCATCTAACCCACCCATATCTAGACTTAGAGCACGCAAAACCGACACCCCACGGCCCCCCACCCTCTGTACCAACCTACTTAACCAGCACCTGACCTCCTCTAGCCCTTCACAAAAGTAAACTACATGGAACGCAGTCTCATCCCCTCCACAGATACCACACCCCCCACCCTCTACAACCTGTCTGTTTCGTAATATCTCACCAGACGGAAGGATCCCATGCAGAAAACGAAACATCACCTCACGCGCCCGAGGTTTTAACTTCAATTTACTAAATCTAAACCAAATACTCTTCCACGCATACATGGGGAACAAACCCTCAACTGGGACAACGCACCTACCTACAAGTAACCTACACAAAACCCTTATACGAACCTTTCTCAGTTCCCTAACCAACATCACAGCCCTCAAAACTATTTCACATTCCCTCAACTCCATTCCTCGATACCACATACCCAGCCTGTCGTGTATCCTTCCCAAACGCCCCGCGTTCACACCCTAACGCAACACTTCCCATTTAATAAACACACATTTAGCCCTCCGTCTCAAATCCAACAACCCCAACCCACCCTGACTTACAGGTAACATTACAACCTCCCTCCTTAACCAATCACAACGTGAACCCCATAAAAATTTGTACACCCGTCTTAGTATCCCCGCAATCGCTGTCCCTGTAATTGGGAACACAGCTGCAACATACCAAACCTTACTATACAATAGAATGTTCACGACTATCACTCGCTGTATCAGAGTTAGGTGCTGGGGTCTCAGAACACCTAGACGCCCCACGATCCTTTCCAATAACCTATCTGAATTTTCCTCCCGCGCCGCAACCATGTCATCCCTATAAATAATACCACAAATCTTTAAAGACACCGCCCATTCTTTAACAACATTACATCTCCCCCCCACACCCCCCACCCAAGAACCCAACCCCATGCACCTTGACTTCGCACTATTTACCTGCATACCCGTGGCACTTCCAAATAATTGCACCACCTCGTCCAACACTCCCATTGACATCCCTGCACGAATGAGAACAGTGGTGTCGTCAACATATCCAATTATCCCCGGCCAGGCCCTCCCACCCCCCACACTTCCCTCACATGGCGTACATAAGCTACGGTCAACCATTCTATAAAAGGGGTCCTGGAAACACGCAAACAATATTTGGGACATGGGGCATCCCTGTCTAAGGCCTCTTCCCATTGCAATTTCCCTCCCCATACACCCATTAATCTGTATCCTCATTTTCGCCCCCTTGTACAACGTATTTACCCACTCGACTATTTCCTCCCCAAAACCCTGTCTCCTAAGTATAACCTGCAAAGCTCCCCTTTCCACTCTATCATATGCTCCCTGCCAGTCTAGAGCCAACAAAGCCGCCCCTCCACCCCCACCCTTAGCTTCCACAAAACTTCTCAGTATCCCATGTCCTTCAATCATCGACCTTCCCGGCAACCCGAACTGAGATTTTGACACCACCCTCTCCACTACACATTTGAACCTATTACCTAAAATTTTTGCAAACACCTTATAGTCTGCACACATCAGTGATATGGCTCGGTACTCCCGAAGGGTGGGCTGCCCCTTGACCTTCGGGACCAACACTACAACTGCAGTTTCCTGCTTCTCCCCCAACTTACCCTTCTCCTTCATACTATTAAATAACCTAACTATAAATTCCTTTATCAACGCCCAATGTTGTAAATAAAATTCTACCGGGAGACCATCAATACCGGGAGCTTTCCCCTTCCTCATTCCCCTTAACGCATTCTCTATTTCCTCTGCCGTAATCGTCCCACCTAAAGCCTTTCGATCACTATTTCCTAAATTACACGTCACATACGTACACACCTTGTCCAATGCCCCGTCACCCATCCCCCCCCCACTGTTCCAGTACTTCTCGTACAAAGCCTCTGCATACGCACACATCCCCTTCGTGGTTCGTATCTCCTGCCCTACTCTATAATTCCCAACCATCTCCGTTACCTCTAAACATGGTATAGCCGTCAGCGCCTGCCTTTGCTTTTGTTGCCGCAAAACACACGCTGACGGCTTGTCGCCCCAAAGCACTTCCTCCACCCCTGCCTGCATCCTTACAGCTTGAAACCTTTCATTTTGCAACACCCTCAACCTCCCCTTTATTTCAGCTATTTCATCCATAGGAAAATTATTCCCACCCACCCCCCTCCCATAGCAACCTCTTAACCTATCCTCTAAATAGTTAGCCAGTCCATATTTTAAATTATTAATACGTTTTCCTTCTCTCACATAAAACTTTCTAATCCTTTCCTTTGCGACACTATCCCACCATGTCACAATGTCATCCACTCCCTGTTCTTCCACACTAAGCTCCCTCCATAGGACTGAAAACCCCTCCAACCCCTCCTCATCACCTAACACACTTATATTTAATTTCCAATAACTTCTATATATTTCCGCGAGCGTCCCCCACCCAACCTCCACCACCACTGCCCTATGATCTGACATTGTAGCCTCAACAGTACTGAAAGATTTCACGTCCACACCCTGAGAAAGGTACACTCTATCTAGTCTCGCAGCATAACCACTCCTAACAAACGTATATTCAGTCTCCCACACCGCTCCCCCAAAGGCATCACGTAACCTAACATCCCTTAATAAATCCCTAAGAGCCACAGACATATATCCAGCCCCTCTTGGGTCCACATCAGCCACCCTGATTACACTATTCCAGTCCCCACCAACTATCGCCACCTCTGGCAGTGCACTTAAGAAAAACACAAGATCCTCACACACAAAATCATTCTTTACCTTTATGTTATTTTCTGCCGGCGCATACACACTCACAAAAGACACACGCTTACCCATCCACCACCCATCCACACGCAACACCCTCCCTCCCCCTCCTCCCTCGCTTCTCTGCAAAACAAACGGGCTCGTCTCCCTTATTAAAATTCCCACACCACCTTTTAGACGGGGAGATGGCAGGGTAACTACTCGAAATCCTGCCACCTCCAACACCCTACCCTCTTTAAAATTGTGCTCCTGCAGGAACACAACATCCACTCTAGATTTATTCAGAAAATTACGAAACCAATCTCTCTTCATACCGCTACATAACCCATTAACATTTACAGACATACACCTAAGGCCTATTAAAGTTTCCACCCCTGCTTCCTCTCATCACTCTTTACAACTCCAGAGCTTGAATTTACGTTTGACACCTTCAGAGTGCTCTCTTTCCCTCCCCCCTTCTTCCGGTGCCTCCTATCATGGCTACCACCACCTACACCACTACCTGCACACTTCACCTCAGTCTGTTTCCCAGGCCTTTGTGCAGGCGTAAGGACGTCATCAGAATCTGATGTAGCCGCCCTCTTTCTCGTGACAGTCATGTTACACATATCTTGGTCAGATGTTACCTCTCGATGAACCTCCACCTCCACCTGAGAATGGTTTAATGAGTCAATGGACGACTCCAAACCACCATCACGTCCCAAATTATCATGTCTCAGACTTTCTGGAAGCGACGATTCTCCGATGACACCACGCTCAGATGTAACGTCCCTCTCTGGTGGTGACAACGTCTTCAACACCTCCACCAATTCCTCCTCAATCTCAAGAATCTTCTCTTGTACTTGCTGCTCCTCCTTATCCACAGGAGACGACACCTGATCAGGCAGTTGGGGGCGGGACTCCAACTCACCACCAGTCCTGTGTGCCCGATCCACTATCTCGCTCCACAAAACACCACGCTCTCCATCCGATGTTTGTTCCTCAACTGCCACCTTTGAAGCAGGGGCTGCGACGTCCACCACAGGTCCAGGCACATGTCTTCGCTTGTCACAGGTCGCCGCTATGTGATCATACTCACCACATAGGCGGCATGTACGTCGTTGTCCTGGGTACATTACCATTACCTGCGTCCTGAAATCTTGTAGGTACACATAGGATGGTATTTGGTGCCTCAAAGTCATTTTGAGGTTGAAAGAACCCTCTGGAAAACCAGCATAGGCTCCTGCCGCCCACGTACCATGTTGAGCATAATGCACCGTCCCATACTTCTCAAAAACTTTCCTTATATCTGCCTCGTCCGCCTCAAAGGGAACGTTGCGTAACTTGATCCACGTATAATACCGTGAAACATCTATCATTCTTACAGTGACAGCTGGTGTGACGTTAAGACTCACGTCCTGAAACCTGGTGATTAACGATTCATAAACCGTTGCTGATAGCAGTTTGACGAAAATTCGTTGTCCTCCGTTCAATGCTACACCATACAAGTCACTATCTTGTACTCCATAAGTCTCCCGTATGATCTTTGGCAATAAGACTTGCGCAGAACTGGTCGTTATCGTTCCTTTAAGTAGCTCGATGCCTACAGTATTTATCCTTCGTCTCAGACTAACCGCCATCTTGACGATCACAGTGCACCTAAGTTGTTAGCCGAGGTGTGACAGCACCACTTCACACCACTGCAGCCAGGTAACTGACAAGGGCGCTCGCCTACACACAGCAGAGGGGTGCAGAGCACTACCGCACACTACCGTGGTCAGGCAGCGAATTAGTTTTATTTTATTACCAATCGTTTAGCTTCATTGGTATTTGGTTAGTGAATTAAAATAACCACAAGCAATTATAAATGAAATACTATACAGCAAGGAACCCAATCTTACGTTCAAATTCTCATTAACAGAGTATGATACAATAATTTCAATTAATAATCTACTAATCTCACCATTTAACTCTTTTAGAAAGGTCTAGGGTAACGAAATAGTTATCTTTCATAAGTGACATGAATTACCAGACTTCAGGAAACTAATGGCAAAGGCAAGACAATAGACTTGGTATAAAGTTTTAGTTTAAGCTAGGAGCTTTGGGTTGAAGACCCGTACCGAGTCAGAGCTAGGAGCTGACTGACTCACTCAACTACTCCATAGTATGACTTCAGCTCGGTCAGAAGGCGACGCGTGGCGTCAATTCTAGAACCACCAATTGGTCACTACAGTAGTGGTTACACATTCGTAATACCTAACCTAATAATAATATAATATAATACAATATAATACAAAGAGAGTACTTTTGATGATTCATACTGTACCCGATAATAATATATAGTCGAACCTGCTTTATCTAGCTAGTAATAAAGTGGTTCGCGATATATTATTACAGAACTTATTTTAACCAGGCCTTTTATTTTTGTATATAATGGAGTGAAGTTTTTTTTTTTATATTTTATTTAAAACCAATACAGTTTAACATAAAAATAAAGAAACAGTATGGAACCTAATCAAATTAACTGACAAACGGATTGTACCTACATGCTCGCAAGATGTTACAACAACAACTTACATCAAGAACATAACTAAAAACAAAATTACATGTCACAGGTTCGTGAATTGACATACAAAACCTTGCATATATATAAATTGTACATATAAATGACATCTGACAAAGGTTCAATACACTTGAACATAAAATATACAAAGAAGTTATATCAGTTAAAACCCCTCCTTCACATTAATCTAAAAACCAAAACCTAACATCATAATCTAACTAGAAAATCTACATACTTATCCCTAACAATACAGCCGAACATATCCCAACATACAAATAAACAGACAAAGAATACAGCTTAGAACACAATAACTGAAGCTCTATACTGTTACAATAAACCCATATACAAATTTCAGACACAAATGGACTACGTCACTAAACTGTCTAGATATGTCTGTATACCATACAGACTAAAACTTAACATCAAGAACTTGCATGAACACCAAACCGGTATCAGGGTACAGACCATAATTATAAACTTTAAAAAGAATCAATCATGCATATATAAATTATTACATAACGTCTGACCCATGACAAAGGCTCAATACAATAGAAAGGAATATTTATATATATACACATACACACCCACACACCCACACCCACATCCACACACACACCCACACATACACACAAAAATTTGCAACAAAATCACATTAATCAGATGCACTGTATGCACAATGCAAAACAGTATATAAGTATATCTCATCGTGCAAAAACCCAGCACGTAACATAAATACAAACTAAAACACACTTCATGTCGCAAAGAACTTATTTCTCAAGAATCATGTTATTACAAGACAGATACACATCATAATTATACATAAAAAATCTACTATATTATACCTACATTCTGAAAAGTGTTATATCTACCATAACGAGACCTTGATCTCTACATCCACACTTGGATGCCATAAAGTCCCAATGAAAACCAGGAAACCATTCCAAACCCACATTCACAACACTCTCACGACCCCCCCCCCCCAGGGAGGCTGTGGAGTGAAGTAGGGGCGCGTAACACCTCCCCCCTCGCGACTGACGGTCGCCATTGACTTGTACTCTCTGTGGTGGGTAGCATCTGTCACAGTAGCAGAGGTTGTAACATAGACAGCAGTCCTACATCATCTCCAGCTTTCTCCACAACATAGATGGTCATAAAAGTACCGACTCATACTGTTAAAAATAAAGGTATACTAATAAAATTTCAAGGCCTAGAGAGGGCATCAGTAATGAGATTATGTTTTCCTTTTATATGGGAAATTGTAATAGAGAAGGGTTGAATTCTCAAAGCCCAACGAAGTATTCTGGCGTTCTTCGATTTCATAGAATTTATGAAGGTCAAAGGATTATGATCGGAGTACACCGATATCTGATGGGTAGAAGATCCTAAATATACATCAAAATTCTCTAGGCATACAACGAGAGCTAAGGCTTCTTTTTCTATAGTTGAATAATTAATTTGGTGTTTCTTTAACTTAGAAGAAAAATAAGAAACAGGTTGTAATAGGTCAGAATTTGGAGCCTTCTGTAACAATGCGGCTCCCAAAGCATACGCACTGGCATCTATTTGTAAGTGGAATGGTTTATTAAAATCAGGACTTAGCAATACTGGGGAAGAGGATAGTAATCTTTTTAAACGATTAAAAGCAATTTCACAGTCCTGGGTCCATGAAAACTTTGTTTTTGGACTTGTTAATTCAGTTAGGGGAAAAGCTACCTGTGCAAAATTCGGACAGAACCGACGGTAGTAACCGGCAACTCCTAAAAATCTTGATACGCTTTTCCTATCCTTAGGGGTAGGAAATTCTAAGAGGGCCTTTACTTTGGCGTTCAAAGGAGCGACTTCACCTTGTCCAATCCGAAATCCTAAGTATTTAATTTTCGTCTGGCCAAACTCACACTTGGACAAATTCACTGTAAAATTATGTTTACTTAAGGCGTCAAACAAGGCTTTAAGCTGTCTAAGGTGTTGGGGCCAACTGTCGCTGTATACGACTAAGTCGTCTAAGTAAGCTTCTACTCCGTCCAATCCGCCTGTAAGTATGTTCATAATACGCTGGAACGTAGAGGCCGCGTTACAGAAGCCAAAAGGCATAACGCAATACTTGTATAGGCCACCAGGTATCGTAAAAGCCGATATCTCTTGAGCTCTTGGTGACAACGGGACTTGGTAATACCCTCTTAACAAGTCCAATTTACTGATATACTTAGCTCTGGAGACCTTGTCTATTAAGTCGTCAATTCTGGGTATTGGAAACCCATCAGGTACTGTTACAGCATTGACTTTTCTAAAATCCGTGCACATACGGGAGGTCCCATCTGGTTTGGGGACTAGAATGCATGGGGATGCCCAAGGACTGTTACTTGGTTTTATCAACCCGTGTGAGAGTAAGAAGTTCACCTCTGCCTCTAGCTCACCTTGTTTCTTGGGACTCACTCTGTAGGGAGATTGCTTGATTGGAGTAGGTTCTCTGAGAGTAACATCGTGCACACCCAACGTACACGGTTTTGGGACGTCATTGAATAGGTGGAGATTTGCCTTAATCAGGGATTTTATTTCGTGTCCTTTGTCCACTTCCAGATTTATCAGTAGAGAATTTAAATTCTTTAAGGCTGTCGAATTGTTCAGAAGAACTGGTATTCCTATCATTTCATCCGAACTTACTGGAACCCGTTCTTGGTTCAGAGGAGTTATAGTAGAAACTGGTGAAACGATTCCTGAATAGGGTTTAAGTTGGTTAACGTGATACGTCCGTTGTGAGTTCCTCTTCTTCGGCGTCCTTACCAAGTAGTTCACGTCACTTAGGCGCTTCACGATTTCTAAAGGACCTTCAAATTTGGGCTGTAGAGCATGTCCCTGATGAAATCGTTGAACCAGAACTTGATCTTTTGGTTCAAATGAACGAAGTTTAGTTCGACGATCGTATTCCTCCTTCATCTTACTCTGTGCTTGTCGTAAGTTTTCGGCGGCCAATTCTCGAGCTAGGCTCAGGCGTTCTTTCATTAAGGTAGGAGAGCTCCTAAAAGTCGGCGTTTCTTCCCCGGTCCAAGCTTCTTTGAGAACCTGTACTGGTCCTCTAATTTGATGCCCATATATTAACTCAAATGGCGAAAACTTCAAGTTGTCTTGTTCGCTTTCTCTCAGGGCAAACAAGAGTAGTGGAATACCTTCATCCCAATCTTTGGAATACTGTAAACAATAGGACCTCATCATAATCTTCAAAGTTTGATGGAACCTTTCCACCACGCCTTGTGATTGGGGTCGATAGGCCGTCGCGTAAACCGTCTTGACCCCTAACTGAGCCAAGGCTTCACGGAAAAATTTTGAAGTAAAATTCGACCCTTGATCCGATTGAACTTCTCTTGGAAATCCAAAGTGAGAGAAGAACTTAATCAGTGCTCTCACTATTAGGCGAGCATTAATCCTCCTGAGAGGAACTGCTTCCGGGTACCTGGTGACTGTGTCCATGATAGTGAACAGGAACTGGTTGCCCTGCTGAGTCTTGGGTAGCGGGCCGACACAGTCGATCACCAGACGAGAAAAGGGTTCGCCTGTTACTTGTATAGGGTTCAACGGCGCAGGTGGTGGATTATGTGCAGGTTTGCCTACTAGTTGACACACGGAACAGCTTCTTACATACCGTTCCACTTCTTCCTTCATTTTTGGCCATGTGAAGTGCTTAGCAATTTTTCTAAAAGTCTTCTTTTGTCCCAGATGTCCACCTTGAGGACTGTCATGAGCAAACTTACATGCTAAATTTCTAAACGGGGTAGGCAAGACCACTAGATGATCACTTTTAAGAGATCCTAGTTTCTTTTTCAGTAAGTCCTTCTCCCAATAGTAAGAGCTGTCACCTTTAAGGGCTTCTTCTCCCGACACAGCAAGCTTCCTGATGTCACTTAAGGAGGGGTCTATTTGGAGTTCTCTTACTAGATCCTCCTTCGAGAATAAATCTATTTCGGAAACCACCGACTTAGGAACTGGTATCGGTTCTGGGTGGATTGTTGGCTCGACACTCGAGCTTTCGTTGAATATGTCTCCTACTCCTACGTCGACGTCGTCCATGACTTCCTCCGATACCAACGGAGAACGCGACTGTTTGGTCATCGCCCGGGTTACTACGCTCAGAGGAAAGAGGGTAGGTTCCGTTCGTCGGGCTTCGATGACGTAATTTTCCTCGGTTGGATTTTCCATAACTATGGGCTCTTTCCATATTCCTTCTTCCGCTAAGTCGTTCCCAATCAATAGGTCTACGTCTTTTATGGGGAAGTTAGTTGGAGACACTCCGATTGACGTCCAGCCTGTAAAAATAGGAGTCTCAACATATAACTTGTACAGGGGTACTCGCGTAGTGGAGCCACCATAAGCTTCCAACAGAGCGTCGAAACCCATATATGATCCGGCGGGGAATGATAACAGTCCTTCTCTTAATAATGTTAAGTAGGACCCCGTATCCCTAAAGGAATTTACTTGCAACAACTGGCTATCGGTAATTCCTACTTTGCTTTTGGAAAAGTAAGGACTCATAGCCCTTGACAAGTTTGACGATGATACCCATATTCTGCTTAGTCAACTAGTAGGATCTGTTAGTTTTCCTTGGGACAGAGCGTCTACTCTTGGCTCGGACTTCCTTAGATGAGTCGTAGAGGATATTATTTGTGTGGGCAATCTATAGGATGGACTCCTTCCCTGGTCCCTATCACGCTTAAAGCATTGTGATTTGAAATGTCCCAGCTTCGAACAGTACGAACATTTAATTTTTTCCCATGACCTATCTGGTCTATAGGATGGGCTCGATTGAATTTGGTGTTTTACTTCGGGTTTACTTGTTACACGGGAGTGAATGGGTTGGGTAGGTCGCTTACAGAAAGGCTTCGCAGGTTCGGGTCTCGTTGCTGGTTTGATAACCTGGCCGCTTTCAGATTGTACCAACCTCTGGGAAATCTCAAAGTTGTCTGCCAGCGCGGCAGTCTCTAACAACGTCGTTTGCGGATGGCCAACAAGATACTGGCGAACTCCCTCTGGAAAATTTGCATACAAATCTTCTAGTAACATTAATTGTGATAGATCTTTTAAAGTCGTGACCCGAGAAGCTCGACACCAACGTTCAAACGCCACTGCTTCCCCTCGGGCAAAATCTAAATAAGTTTGTCCTGTTTGCCGTTTCATGGAACGAAAAGCTATTTGGTAACTAATAGGGAGCATGTCATATGCTTCTAAAATAGTTCTCTTTACTACGTCGTACTGGACATAAAACTCATATGGTAAGGAGGCGACACAAGACTGCGCCTTTCCATATAGAGACGTGTGCAGCAATGTGGCCCATTTGTCTTTGGGCCAGCCCATTGAACGTGCCTGATTCTCAAAAATTTCAAAGAATTCATCTAAGTCTGTTTCGTTAAACTTAGGTACCATCAGAGCTGCTTTATGCAAGACAAACCCGGTTACCGTGCTCTTCACGTCTCTTTCTTCCGGAACTCCCTTCTGCTTTGTTTCAAAACGAAACCTTTCACGCCTAAATTCTTCCTCGTTTAGACGTCTTTTAGCTTCGATTTGAGAGTTTTGTAATAGTAATATGCGTTCTATTCTCTCTAGTTGTTCGGACGTGAAATTCCCAAGAGGTAATGACACCGAAGGGAATTCGGGCGTCTTCTCCAGAAGTATTTTGGGACGAGCACCAGTCCTAAAATTATCCCCGTCATTTGACTGAGGGTTCGTTCCAACCACCGATACATACTCCGGGGAAATGAACGGGGGAGAGCTTTGAGACTGGACTGAGTAGTAAGGCCTTGTAAACCCTGGTTCACCTTTATTATTTAAGGCAGTTCCCGTCCGTGGGATTTCTACTTCCTCGAACTGAGAAATAAAACTATCTTCCAAATCTAATTCTGGCATTGCTTGGGATTTCGGAAATAATCCATCCTTAATTAGGGACCTAAGAGTCTCTGCGCTATGGTATCTATTATAAGGTATATCTAATTGTCTAGCTATTTGCCAACACGTCTGTAATTTTAAAGTGTCAAGAGTAGCCTCTGTTAATTCATCTAATAATGACTTAATTTCTGGATCCATTTTCTTAATTCTCGCAAGGGAGCTTAATTTTAATGCAAAACAAATATGTACTTCAGGGTAAGTAGCTCCCGGACAGACAACCCATTTGTTACGACTTAATCTAGAACCACCAATTGGTCACTACAGTAGTTATTACACATTCGTAATACCTAACCTACTAATAATATAATATAATATTATAATTATAATAATCATGGGGAAAGATAATATAATACAATATAATACACTCTGAAGGAGGGGTGAACAGTTTAAAAACAGCACCCTTCAGGCAAGACTAACTTCATCATGTGAACATACAGTACTAACTTCATCATGTGAATATACAGTACTAACTTCATCGTGTGAACATACAGTACTAACTACATCAAGTGAACATACAGTGCTAACTTAATCATGTGAACATACAGTACTAACTTCATCATGTGAACATTCAGTACTAACTTCATCGTGTGAACATACAGTAATAACGTCATCATGTGAACATGCAGTACTAACTTCATGTGAACGTACAGTACTAACTTCATCATGTGAACATACAGTAATAACTTCATCACGTGAACATACAGTATTAACTTCATCATGTGAACATGCAGTACTAACTTCATCATGTGAACATACATAACTAACTTCATCACTTGAACATACAGTACTAACTTCATCATGTGAATGTTCAGGATTAACTTCATCGTGTGAACATACAGTAATAACTTCATCATGTGAACATGCAGTACTAACTTCATGTGAACGTACAGTACTAACTTCAACATGTGAACATACATTACTAACTTCATCATGTGAACATACAGTACTAACTTCATCATGTGAACATACATTACTAACTTCATCATGTGAACATACAGTATTAAGTTCATCATGTGAACATACAATACTAACTTCACCTTGTGAACATACAGTACTAACTTCATCATGTGAACATACAGTACTAACTTCATCATGTGAACATACAGTACTAACTTCATCATATGAATATTCAGTACTAACTACATCGTGTGAACATACAGTACTAACTACATCAAGTGAACATACAGTGCTAACTTCATCATGTGAACATACAGTCCTAACTTCATCATGTGAACATTCAGTACTAACTTCATCGTGTGAACATACAGTAATAACTTCATAATGTGAACATGCAGTACTAACTTCATGAGAACGTACAGTACTAACTTCATCATGTGAACATACAGTAATAACTTCACCATGTGAACACACAGTTCTAACTTCATCATGTGAACATACAGTAATAACTTCATCACGTGAACATGCAGTACTAACTTCATCATGTGAACATACATTACTAACTTCATCATGTGAACATACATTACTAACTTCATCATGTGAACATTCAGTACTAACTTCATCGTGTGAACATACAGTAATAACTTCATCATGTGAACATGCAGTACTAACTTCATGTGAACGTACAGTACTAACTTCATCATGTGAACATACAGTAATAACTTCACCATGTGAACATACAGTACTAACTTCATCATGTGAACATACAGTATTAACTTCATCACGTGAACATACAGTATTAACTTCATCATGTGAACATGCAGTACTAACTTCAGCATGTGAACAAACATTACTAACTTCATCATGTGAACATTCAGTACTAACTTCATCATGTGAACATACATTACTAACTTCATCATGTGAACATACAGTACTAACTTCATCATGTGAACATACAGTACTAACTTCATCATGTGAACATACAGTACTAACTTCATCATGTGAACATACAGTACTAACTTCATCATGTGAACATACAGTATTAACTTCATCACGTGAACATACAGTACTAACTTCATCATGTGAACATTCAGTATTAACTTCATCATGTGAACATTCAGTACTAACTTCATCATGTGAACATACATTACTAACTTCATCATGTGAACATACAGTACTAACTTCATCATGTGAACATACAGTACTAACTTCATCATGTGAACATACAGTACTAACTTCATCATGTGAACATACAGTACTAACTTCATCATGTGAACATACAGTACTAACTTCATCATGTGAACATACAGTACTAACTTCATCATGTGAACAAACAGTACTAACTTCATCATGTGAACATACAGTACTAACTTCATCATGTGAACATACAGTACTAACTTCATCATGTGAACATACATTACTAACTTCATCATGTAAACATACAGTACTAACTTCATCATGTGAACATTCAGTACTAACTTCATCATGTGAACATTCAGTACTAACTTCATCATGTGAACATACAGTAATAACTTCATCATGTGAACATACAGTACTAACTTCATCATAAGAACATACAGTACTAACTACATCAAGTGAACATACAGTACTAACTTCATCATGTGAACATACAATACTAACTTCATCACGTGAACATACAGTACTAACTTCATCATGTGAACATACAGTACTAACTTCATCATGTGAACATACAATACTAACTTCATCACGTGAACATACAGTACTAACTTCATCATGTGAATATTCAGTATTATCTTCATCGTGTGAACATACAGCAATAACTTCATCATGTGAACATGCAGTACAAACTTCTTGTGAACGTACTGTACTAACTTCATCATGTGAACATACAGTACTAACTTCATCATGTGAACATACAGTACTAACTTCATCATGTGAACATACAACACTAACTTCATCATGTGAACATACAACACTAACTTCATCATGTGAAGATACAACACTAACTTCATCATGTGAACATACAGTACTAACTTCATCGTGCGAACATACATTACTAACTTCATCATGTGAACATACAATACTAACTTTATCATGTGTACATACAGTACTAACTTCATCATGTGAACATACAGTACTAACTTCTTCATCATGTGATCATACAGTACTAACTTCATCGTGTTAACATACATTACTAACTTCATCATGTGAACATACAGTACTAAATTCATCATGCGAACATTCAGTACTAACTTCATCATGTGAAAAAACAGTACTAACTTCATCATGTGAACATACAGTACTAACTTCATCATGTGAATATACAGTACTAACTTCATCGTGTGAACATACAGTACTAACTACATCAAGTGAACATACAGTGCTAACTTCATCATGTGAACATACAGTACTAACTTCATCATGTGATCATTCAGTACTAACTTCATTGTGTGAACATACAGTAATAACTTCATCATGTGAACATGCAGTACTAACTTCATGTGAACGTACAGTACTAACTTCATCATGTGAACATACAGTAATAACTTCACCATGTGAACATACAGTACTAACTTCATCATGTGAACATACATTACTAACTTCATCATGTGATCATACATTACTAACTTCATCATGTGAACATACAGTACTAACTTCAACATGTGAACATACATTATTAACTTCATCATGTGAACATACAGTACTAACTTCATCATGTGAACATACAGTACTAACTTCATCATGTGAACATACAGTACTAACTTCAACATGTGAACATACATTATTAACTTCATCATGTGAACATACAGTACTAACTTCATCATGTGAACGTACAGTACTAACTTCATCATTTGAACATACAGTAATAACTTCACCATATGAACATACAGTACTAACTTCATCATGTGAACATACAGTATTAACTTCATCACGTGAACATACAGTACCAACTTCATCATGTGAACATACAGTACTAACTTCATCATGTGAACATTCAGTACTAACTTCATCGTGTGAACATACAGTAATAACTTCATCATGTGAACATGCAGTACTAACTTCATGTGAACGTACAGTACTAACTTCATCATGTGAACATACAGTAATAACTTCACCATGTGAACATACAGTACTAACTTCATCATGTGAACATACAGTATTAACTTCATCATGTGAACATACAGTACTAACTTCATCATGTGAACATACAGTACTTACTTCATCATATGAATATTCAGTATTAACTTCATCGTGTGAACATACAATACTAACTTCATCATGTGAACATACATTACTAACTTCATCATGTGAACATACAGTACTAACTTCAACATGTGAACATACATTACTAACTTCATCATGTGAACATACAGTACTAACTTCATCATGTGAACATACAGTACTAACTTCATCATGTGAACATACAGTACTAACTTCATCATGTGAACATACAGTACTAACTTCATCATGTGAACATACAGTACTAACTTCATCATGTGAACATACAGTACTAACTTCATCATGTGAACATACAGTACTAACTTCATCATGTGAACATACAATAATCATCAGTACAGTACTAACTTCATCGTGTGAACATACAGTACTAACTACATCAAGTGAACATACAGTGCTAACTTCATCATGTGAACATACAGTACTAACTTCATCATGTGATCATTCAGTACTAACTTCATTGTGTGAACATACAGTAATAACTTCATCATGTGAACATGCAGTACTAACTTCATGTGAACGTACAGTACTAACTTCATCATGTGAACATACAGTATTAACTTCACCATGTGAACATACAGTAGTAACTTCATCATGTGAACATACAGTAATAACTTCATCACGTGAACATACAGTATTAACTTCATCATGTGAACATACAGTACTAACTTCATCATGTGAACATACATTACTAACTTCATCATGTGAACATTCAGTACTAACTTCATCGTGTGAACATACAGTAATAACTTCATCATGTGAACATTCAGTACTAACTTCATCATGTGAACATACAGTACTAACTTCATCATGTGAACATACAGTAATAACTTCATCATGTGAACATACAGTTCTAACTTCATCATGTGAACATACAGTACTAACTTCATCATGTGAACATACAATATTAACTTCATCATGTGAACATACAGTACTAACTTCATCATGTGAACATACATTACTAACTTCATCATGTGAACATACATTACTAACTTCATCATGTGAATATACAGTACTAACTTCATCATGTGAACATTCAGTACTAACGTCATCGTGTGAACATACAGTAATAACTTCATCATGTGATCATGCAGTACTAACTTCATGTGAACGTACAGTACTAACTTCATCATGTGAACATACAGTACTAACTTCATCATGTGAACATACATTACTAACTTCATCATGTGAACATACAGTATTAAGTTCATCATGTGAACATACAATACTAACTTCATCATGTGAACATACAGTGATAACTTCATCATGTGAACATACAGTTCTAACTTCATCATGTGAACATACAGTACTAACTTCATCATGTGAACATACAGTACTAACTTCATCATGTGAACATTCAGTACTAACTTCATCATGTGAACATTCAGTACTAACTTCATCATGTTAACATACAGTACTTACTTCAACATGTGAACATACATTACTAACTTCATCATGTGAACATACAGTACTAACTTCAGCATGTGAACGTACAGTACTAACTTCATCATGTGAACATACATTACTATCTTCATCACGTGAACATACAGTATTAACTTCATCATGTGAACATACAGTACTAACTTCATCATGTGAACAAACATTACTAACTTCATCATGTGAACATACAGTACTAACTTCATCATGTGAACATACAGTACTAACTTCATCATGTGAACATACAGTACTAACTTCAACATGTGAACATACATTACTAACTTCATCATGTGAACATACAGTACTAACTTCATCATGTGAACATACAGTACTAACTTCATCATGTGAACATACATTACTAACTTCATCATGTGAACATACAGTACTAACTTCATCATGTGAACATACAGTACTAACTTCATCATGTGAACATACAGTACTAACTTCATCATGTGAACATACATTACTAACTTCATCATGTGAACATACAGTACTAACTTCATCATGTGAACATACAGTACTAACTTCAACATGTGAACATACAGTACTAACTTCAACATGTGAACATACATTACTAACTTCATCATGTGAACATACAGTACAACATACAGTAATAACTTCATCATGTGAACATACAGTTCTAACTTCATCATGTGAACATACAGTACTAACTTCATCATGTGAACGTACAGTACTAACTTCATCATGTGAACATACAATACTAACTTCATCATGTGAACGTACAGTACTAACTTCATCGTGTGAACATACAAAACTAACTTCATTATGTGAGCATACAATACTAACTTCATCATGTGAACATACAGTACTAACTTCATCATGTGAACATACAGTACTAACTTCATCATGTGAACATACTGTACTAACTTCATCGTGTTAACATATATTACTAACTACATCATGTGAACATACAGTACTAACTTCATCATGTGAACATTCAGTACTAACTTCATCATGTGAACATACAGTACTAACTTCATCATGTGAACATACAGTACTAACTTCATCATGTGAATATACAGTACTAACTTCATCGTGTGAACATACAGTACTAACTACATCAAGTGAACATACAGTGCTAACTTCATCATGTGAACATACAGTACTAACTTCATCATGTGATCATTCAGTACTAACTTCATTGTGTGAACATACATTAATAACTTCATCATGTGAACATGCAGTACTAACTTCATGTGAACATACAGTACTAACTTCATCATGTGAACATACAGTACTAACTACATCAAGTGAACATACAGTGCTAACTTGATCATGTGAACATACAGTCCTAACTTCATCATGTGAACATACAGTACTAACTTCATCGTGTGAACATACAGTATTAACTTCATCACGTGAACATACAGTACTAACTTCATCATGTGAACATACATTACTAACTTCATCATGTGAACATACATTACTAACTTCATCATGTGAACATACAGTACTAACTTCATCATGTGAACATACAGTACTAACTTCATCATGTGAACATACAGTACTAACTTCATCATGTGAACATACAGTACTAACTTCATCATGTGAACATACAATACTAACTTCATCATGTGAACATACAGTACTAACTTCATCGTGTGAACATACATTACTAATTTCATCATGTGAACATACAATACTAACTTCATCATGTGAACATACAGTACTAACTTCATCATGTGAATATTCAGTAATAACTTCATCATGTGAACATGCAGTACTAACATCTTGTGAACGTAAGTACTAACTTCATCATGTGAATATACAGTACTAACTTCAACATGTGAACATACATTACTAACTTCATCATGTGAACATACAGTACTAACTTCATCATGTGAACATACAGTACTAACTTCATCATGTGAACATACATTACTAACTTCATCATGTGAACATACAGTACTAACTTCATCATGTGAACATACATTACTAACTTCATCATGTGAACATACAGTATTAACTTCATCATGTGAACATACAGTACACTAACTACTAACTTCATGTGTACAGTACTAACTTCATCATGTAAGTACTAACTTCATCATGTGAATATACAGTACCAACTTCAACAAGTGAACATACATTACTAACTTCATCATGTGAACATACAGTACTAACTTCATCATGTGAACATACATTACTAACTTCATCATGTGAACATACATTACTAACTTCATCATGTGAACATACAGTATTAAGTTCATCATGTGAACATACAATACTAACTTCATCATGTGAACATACAGTACTAACTTCATCATGTGAATATTCAGTATTAACTTCATCGTGTGAACATACAGTAATAACTTCATCATGTGAACATGCAGTACTAACTTCATCATGTGAACATACATTACTAACTTCATCATGTGAACATACAGTACTAACTTCATCATGTGAACATACAGTACTAACTTCATCATGTGAACATACATTACTAACTTCATCATGTGAACATACAGTACTAACTTCATCATGTGAACATACATTACTAACTTCATCATGTGAACATACAGTACTAACTTCATCATGTGAACATACAGTACTAACTTCATCATGTGAACATACAGTACTAACTTCATCATGTGAACATACATTACTAACTTCATCATGTGAACATACAGTATTAAGTTCATCATGTGAACATACAATACTAACTTCACCTTGTGAACATACAGTACTAACTTCATCACGTGAACCTACATTACAAACTTCATCATGTGAACATACAGTACTAACTTCATCATGTGAACATACAGTAAAAACTTCACCATGTGAACACACAGTTCTAACTTCATCATGTGAACATACAGTAATAACTTCATGACGTGAACATACAGTATTAACTTCATCATGTGAACATGCAGTACTAACTTCATCATGTGAACATACAGTACTAACTTCATCATGTGAACATTCAGTACTAACTTCATCGTGTGAACATACAGTAATAACTTCATCATGTGACACAGTACTAACTTCATGTGAACTACAGTACTAACTTCATCATGTGAACATACAGTAATAACTTCATCATGTGAACATACAGTACTAACTTCATCATGTGTACTAACTTCATCATGTGACTTCATCATGTGAACATACAGTACTAACTTCATCATGTGAACACATTACTAAACAGTACTAACTTCAACATGTGAACATACAGTACTAACTTCAACATGTGAACATACATTATTAACTTCATCATGTGAACATACAGTACTAACTTCATCATGTGAACATACAGTACTAACTTCATCATGTGAACATTCAGTACTAACTTCGTCATGTGAACATTCAGTACTAACTTCATCATGTGAACATACAGTACTAACTTCAACATGTGAACATACATTACTAACTTCATCATGTGAACATACAGTACTAACTTCATCATGTGAACATACAGTACTAACTTCAACATGTGAACATACATTACTAACTTCATCATGTGAACATACAGTACTTACTTCATCATGTGAACATACAGTACTAACTTCATCATGTGAACATACAATACTAACTTCATCATGTGAACATACAGTACTAACTTCATCATGTGAACATACAGTACTAACTTCATCATGTGAACATACAGTACTAACTTCATCATGTGAACATACAGTACTAACTTCATCATGTGAACATACATTACTAACTTCATCATGTGAACATACAGTACTAACTTCATCATGTGAACATACATTACTATCTTCATCATGTGAACATACAGTATTAACTTCATCATGTGAACATACAATACTAACTTCATCATGTGAACAAACAGTACTAACTTCATCGTGTGAACATACATTACTAACTTCATCATGTGAACATACAATACTAACTTCATCACGTGAACATACAGTACTAACTTCATCATGTGAATATTCAGTATTAACTTCATCGTGTGAACATACAGCAATAACTTCATCATGTGAACATGCAGTACTAACTTCTTGTGAACGTACAGTACTAACTTCATCATGTGAACATACAGTACTAACTTCAACATGTGAACATACATTACTAACTTCATCATGTGAACATACAGTACTAACTTCATCATGTGAACATACAGTACTAACTTCATCATGTGAACATACAATACTAACTTCATCATGTGAACATACAGTACTAACTTCATCGTGCGAACATACATTACTAACTTCATCATGTGAACATACAATACTAACTTCATCATGTGAACATACAGTACTAACTTCATCATGTGAACATACAGTACTAACGTCTTCATCATGTGATCATACAGTACTAACTTCATCGTGTTAACATACATTACTAACTTCATCATGTGAACATACAGTACTAAATTCATCATGTGAACATTCAGTACTAACTTCATCATGTGAAAAAACAGTACTAACTTCATCATGTGAACATACAGTACTAACTTCATCATGTGAATATACAGTACTAACTTCATCGTGTGAACATACAGTACTAACTACATCAAGTGAACATACAGTGCTAACTTCATCATGTGAACATACAGTACTAACTTCATCATGTGATCATTCAGTACTAACTTCATTGTGTGAACATACAGTAATAACTTCATCATGTGAACATGCAGTACTAACTTCATGTGAACGTACAGTACTAACTTCATCATGTGAACATACAGTAATAACTTCACCATGTGAACATACAGTACTAACTTCATCATGTGAACATACATTACTAACTTCATCATGTGAACATACATTACTAACTTCATCATGTGAACATACAGTACTAACTTCAACATGTGAACATACATTACTAACTTCATCATGTGAACATACAGTACTAACTTCATCATGTGAACATACAGTACTAACTTCATCATGTGAACATACAGTACTAACTTCATCATGTGAACATACAGTACTAACTTCATCATGTGAACATACAATACTAACTTCATAATGTGAACATACAGTACTAACTTCATCATGTGAACATACAGTACTAAATTCATCATGTGAACATTCAGTACTAACTTCATCATGTGAACATACAGTAATAACTTCATCATGTGAACATTCAGTACTAACTTCATCATGTGAACATGCAGTACTAACTTCATCATGTGAATATACAGTACTAACTTCATCGTGTGAACATTCAGTACTGACTTCATCGTGTGAACATACAGTAATAACGTTATCATGTGAACATGCAGTACTAACTTCATGTGAACGTCCAGTACTAACTTCATCCTGTGAACATACAGTACTAACTTCATCATGTGAACATACAGTAATAACTTCATCATGTGAAGATACAGTACTAACTTCATCGTGTGAACGTACATTACTAACTTTATCATGTGAACATACAGTACTATCTTCATCATGTGAACATACAGTACTAACTTCATCATGTGAACATACAGTACTAACTTCATCATGTGAACATACAGTACTAACTTCATCATGTGAACATACATTACTAACTTCATCATGTGAACATACAGTACTAACTTCATCATGTGAATATACAGTACTAACTTCATCGTGTGAACATACAGTACTAACTACATCAAGTGAACATACAGTGCTAACTTAATCATGTGAACATACAGTACTAACTTCATCATGTGAACATTCAGTACTAACTTCATCGTGTGAACATACAGTAATAACGTCATCATGTGAACATGCAGTACTAACTTCATGTGAACGTACAGTACTAACTTCATCATGTGAACATACAGTAATAACTTCATCACGTGAACATACAGTATTAACTTCATCATGTGAACATGCAGTACTAACTTCATCATGTGAACATACATTACTAACTTCATCATGTGAACATACAGTACTAACTTCATCATGTGAATATTCAGTATTAACTTCATCGTGTGAACATACAGTAATAACTTCATCATGTGAACATGCAGTACTAACTTCATGTGAACGTACAGTACTAACTTCATCATGTGAACATACAGTACTAACTTCAACATGTGAACATACATTACTAACTTCATCATGTGAACATACAGTACTAACTTCATCATGTGAACATACAGTACTAACTTCATCATGTGAACATACATTACTAACTTCATCATGTGAACATACAGTATTAACTTCATCATGTGAACATACAATACTAACTTCATCATGTGAACATACAGTACTAACTTCATCGTGTGAACATACATTACTAACTTCATCATGTGAACATACAGTACTAACTTCATCATGTGGACATGCAGTACTAACTTCATCAGTACTAACTTCATCATGTGAACATACAGTACTAACTTCATCATGTGAACATACAGTACTAACTTCAACATGTGAACATACATTACTAACTTCATCATGTGAACATACAGTACTAACTTCATCATGTGAACATACATTACTAACTTCATCATGTGAACATACAGTATTAAGTTCATCATGTGAACATACAATACTAAGTTCACCTTGTGAACATACAGTACTAACTTCATCATGTGAACATACAGTACTAACTTCATCATGTGAACATACAGTACTAACTTCATCGTGTTAACATACATTACTAACTTCATCATGTAAACATACAGTACTAACTTCATCATGTGAACATTCAGTACTAACTTCATCATGTGAACATACAGTACTAACTTCATCATGTGAACATACAGTAATAACTTCATCATGTGAACATACAGTACTAACTTCATCATAAGAACATACAGTACTAACTTCATCATGTGAATATTCAGTACTAACTACATCGTGTGAACATACAGTACTAACTACATCAAGTGAACATACAGTACTAACTTCATCATGTGAACATACAATACTATCTTCATCACGTGAACATTCAGTACTAACTTCATCATGTGAATATTCAGTATTATCTTCATCGTGTGAACATACAGCAATAACTTCATCATGTGAACATGCAGTACTAACTTCTTGTGAACGTACAGTACTAACTTCATCATGTGAACATACAGTACTAACTTCAACATGTGAACATACATTACTAACTTCATCATGTGAACATACAGTACTAACTTCATCATGTGAACATACATTACTAACTTCATCATGTGAACATACAGTACTAACTTCATCATGTGAACATACAATACTAACTTCATCATGTGAACATACAGTACTAACTTCATCGTGTGAACATACATTACTAACTTCATCATGTGAACATACAATACTAACTTCATCATGTGAACATACAGTACTAACTTCATCATGTGAACATACAGTACTAACTTCTTCATCATGTGATCATACAGTACTAACTTCATCGTGTTAACATACATTACTAACTTCATCATGTGAACATACAGTACTAAATTCATCATGTGAACATTCAGTACTAACTTCATCATGTGAAAAAACAGTACTAACTTCATCATGTGAACATACAGTACTAACTTCATCATGTGAATATACAGTACTAACTTCATCGTGTGAACATACAGTACTAACTACATCAAGTGAACATACAGTGCTAACTTCATCATGTGAACATACAGTACTAACTTCATCATGTGAACATACAGTAATAACTTCATCATGTGAACATACAGTAATAACTTCATCATGTGAACATACAGTACTAACTTCATCATGTGAACATACAGTACTAACTTCATCATGTGAACATACAGTACTAACTTCATCATGTGAACATACAGTACTAACTTTCATGTGAACATACAGTAATAACTTCATCATGTGAACATTCAGTACGAACTTCATCATGTGAACATACAGCACTAACTTCATCATGTGAACATACAGTACTAACTTCATCGTGTGAACATACAGTACTAACTACATCATGTGAACATACAGTACTAACTTCATCACGTGATCATTCAGTACTAACTTCATTGTGTGAACATACAGCAATAACTTCATCATGTGAGCATGCAGTACTAACTTCATGTGAACGTACAGTACTAACTTCATCATGTGAACATAGAGTATTAACTTCACCATGTGAACATACAGTAATAACTTCATCATGTGAACATACAGTAATAACTTCATCACGTGAACATACAGTATTAACTTCATCATGTGAACATACAGTACTAACTTCATCATGTGAACATACATTACTAACTTCATCATGTGAACATACAGTACTAACTTCATCATGTGAACATACAGTACTAACTTCATCATGTGAACATTCAGTACTAACTTCATCATGTGAACATACAGTACTAACTTCATCATGTGAACATACAGTAATAACTTCATCATGTGAACATACAATACTAACTTCATCATGTGAACATACAGTACTAACTTCATCGTGTGAACATACATTACTAACTTCATCATGTGAACACAGTACTAACTTCATGTGAACGTACAGTACTAACTTCATCATGTGAACATACAGTACTAACTTCATCATGTGAACATACAGTACTAACTTCATCATGTGAACATACAGTACTAACTTCATCATGTGAACAGTACTAACTTCATCAGTACTAACTTCATCATGTGAACATACAGTACTAATGTGAACTTCTAACTTCATCATGTGAACATACAGTACTAACTTCATCATGTGAACATACAGTACTAACTTCATCATGTGAACATGAACATGTGAACATACAGTACTAACTTCATCATGTGAACATACAGTACTAACTTCATCATGTGAACATACAGTACTAACTTCATCATATGAACATACAGTACTAACTTCATCATGTGAACATCAATACTAACTTCATCATGTGAACATACAGTACTAACTTCATCGTGTGAACATACAGTACTAACTTCATCATGTGAACATTCATTACTAACTTCATCATGTGAACATACAGTACTAACTTCATCATGTGAACATACAGTACTAACTTCATCATGTGAACATACATTAGTAACTTCATCATGTGAACATACAGTACTAACTTCATTATGTGAACATACAGTACTAACTTCATCATGTGAGCATTCAGTACTAACTTCATCATGTGAACATACAGTACTAACTTCATCATGTGAACAAACAGCACTAACTTCACCATGTGAACACACAGTTCTAACTTCATCATGTGAACATACAGTAATAACTTCATCACGTGAACATGCAGTACTAACTTCATCATGTGAACATACAGTACTAACTTCAGCATGTGAACAAACATTACTAACTTCATCATGTGAACATTCAGTACTAACTTCATCATGTGAACATACATTACTAACTTCATCATGTGAACATACAGTACTAACTTCATCATGTGAACATACAGTACTAACTTCATCATGTGAACATTCAGTACTAACTTCAACATATGAACATACATTACTAACTTCATCATGTGAACATACAGTACTAACTTCATCATGTGAACATACAGTGCTAACTTCATCATGTGAACATACAATATTAAATTCATCATGTGAACATACAGTACTAACTTCATCATAAGAACATACAGTACTAACTACATCAAGTGAACATACAGTACTAACTTCATCATGTGAACATACAATACTAACTTCATCATGTGAACATACAGTACTAACTTCATCATGTGAACATACATTACTAACTTCATCATGTGAACATACAGTACTAACTTCATCATGTGAACATACAGTGCTAACTTCATCATGTGAACATACAATATTAAATTCATCATGTGAACATACAGTACTAACTTCATCGTGTGAACATACATTACTAATTTCATCATGTGAACATACAATACTAACTTCATCATGTGAACATACAGTACTAACTTCATCATGTGAATATTCAGTATTAACTTCATCGTGTGAACATACAGTAATAACTTCATCATGTGAACATGCAGTACTAACTTCTTGTGAACGTACAGTACTAACTTCATCATGTGAACATACAGTACTAACTTCAACATGTGAACATACATTACTAACTTCATCATGTGAACATACAGTACTAACTTCATCATGTGAACATACAGTACTAACTTCATCATGTGAACATACAATACTAACTTCATCATGTGAACATACAGTACTAACTTCATCATGTGAACATACAGTACTAACTTCATCATGTGAACATTCAGTACTAACTTCATCATGTGAACATACAGTACTAACTTCATCATGTGAACATTCAGTACTAACTTCATCATGTGAACATACAGTACTAACTTCATCATGTGAACATACAGTACTAACTTCATCATGTGAACATACAGTACTAACTTCATCATGTGAACATACAGTACTAACTTCATCATGTGAACATACATTACTAACTTCATCATGTGAACATACAGTACTAACTTCATCGTGTGAACATACAGTACTAACTTCATCATGTGAACATACAGTACTAACTTCATCATGTGAACATATATTACTAACTTCATCATGTGAACATACAGTACTAACTTCATCATGTGAACATTCAGTACTAACTTCATCATGTGAACATACCGTACTAACTTCATCATGTGAACATACAGTGATAACTTCATCATGTGAACATACAGTTCTAACTTCATCATGTGAACATACAGTACTAACTTCATCATGTGAACATACAGTACTAACTTCATCATGTGAACATACAGTACTAACTTCATCATGTGAACATACAGTACTAACTTCATCATGTGAACATTCAGTACTAACTTCATCATGTGAACATACAGTACTAACTTCATCATGTGAACATACATTACTAACTTCATCATGTGAACATACAGTACTAACTTCATCATGTGAACGTACAGTACTAACTTCATCATGTGAACATACAATACTAACTTCATCATGTGAACGTACAGTACTAACTTCATCGTGTGAACATACAAAACTAACTTCATTATGTGAGCATACAATACTAACTTCATCAAGTGAACATACAGTACTAACTTCATCATGTGAACATACAGTACTAACTTCATCATGTGAACATACAGTACTAACTTCATCATGTGAACATACAGTACTAACTTCATAACTTCATGTGAACATACAGTACTAACTTCATCATGTGAACATACAGTACTAACTTCATCATGTGAACATACAGTACTAACTTCATCATGTGAACATGTACTAACTTCATCATGTACATACAGTACTAACTTCATCATGTGAACATACAGTACTAACTTCATCATGTGAACAGTATAACTTCATCATGTGAACATACAGTACTAACTTCATCATGTGAACATACAGTACTAACTTCATCATGTGAACATACAGTACTAACTTATCATGTTCATCATGTGAACATACAGTACTAACTTCATCATGTGAACATGTACTAAATCATGTACACTAACTTCATCATGTGAACATACTAACTTCATCATGTGAACATACAGTACTAACTTCATCATGTGAACAACTTCAGTACTATCTTCATCATGTGAACATACAGTACTAACTTCATCATGTGAACATACACTTACTAACTTCATCATGTGAACATACAGTACTAACTTCATCATGTGAACATACATCATGTGAACATACTAACTTCATCATGTGAACATACAGTACTAACTTCATCATGTGAACATGCAGTACTATCTTCATGTGAACGTACAGTACTAACTTCATCATGTGAACATACAGTAGTAACTTCATCATGTGAACATACAGTATTAACTTCACCATGTGAACATACAGTAGTAACTTCATCATGTGAACATACAGTAATAACTTCATCATGTGAACATACAGTACTAACTTCATCATGTGAACATACAGTACTAACTTCATCATGTGAACATACATTACTAACTTCATCATGTGAACATACAGTACTAACTTCATCATGTGAACATTCAGTACTAACTTCATCATGTGAACATACAGTACTAACTTCATCATGTGAACATACAGTACTAACTTCATCATGTGAACATACAGTACTAACTTCATCATGTGAACATACAGTACTAACTTCATCATGTGAACATACAGAACTAACTTCATCATGTGAACATACAGTAATAACTTCATCGTGTGAACATACAATATTAACTTCATCACGTGAACATACAGTACTAACTTCATCATGTGAACATTCAGTACTAACTTCATCGTGTGAACATACAGTAATAACTTCATCATGTGTACATGCAGTACTAACTTCATGTGAACGTACAGTACTAACTTCATCATGTGAACATACAGTACTAACTTCATCATGTGAACATACAGTACTAACTTCATCATGTGAACATACAGTACTAACTTCATCATGTGAACATACAGTACTAACTTCATCATGTGAACATACAGTACTAACTTCATCATGTGAACATACAGTACTAACTTCATCATGTGAACATACATTACTAACTTCATCATGTGAACATACAATACTAACTTCATCATGTGAACATACAGTACTAACTTCATCATGTGAACATACAGTACTAACTTACAGTACTAACTTCATGTCATACAGTACTAACTTCATGTGAACATACATTACTAACTTCATCATGTGAACATACAGTACTAACTTCATCATGTGAACATACAGTACTAACTTCATCATGTGAACAAACAGTACTAACTTCATCATGTGAACATACAGTAATAACTTCATCATGTGAACATTCAGTACTAACTTCATCATGTGAACATACAGTACTAACTTCATCATGTGAATATACAGTACTAACTTCATCGTGTGAACATACAGTACTAACTACATCAAGTGAACATACAGTGCTAACTTCATCATGTGAACATACAGTACTAACTTCATCATGTGATCATTCAGTACTAACTTCATTGTGTGAACATACAGTAATAACTTCATCATGTGAACATGCAGTACTAACTTCATGTGAACGTACAGTACTAACTTCATCATGTGAACATACAGTATTAACTTCACCATGTGAACATACAGTAGTAACTTCATCATGTGAACATACAGTAATAACTTCATCACGTGAACATACAGTATTAACTTCATCATGTGAACATACAGTACTAACTTCATCATGTGAATATACAGTACTAACTTCATCATGTGAACATTCAGTACTAACTTCATCGTGTGAACATACAGTAATAACTTCATCATGTGATCATGCAGTACTAACTTCATGTGAACGTACAGTACTAACTTCATCATTTGAACATACAGTAATAACTTCACCATATGAACATACAGTACTAACTTCATCATGTGAACATGCAGTACTAACTTCATCATGTGAACATACAGTACTAACTTCATCATGTGAACATTCAGTACTAACTTCATCATGTGAACATACAGTACTAACTTCATCATGTGAACATACAGTACTAACTTCATCATGTGAACATACAGTACTAACTTCATCATGTGAACATACAGTACTAACTTCATCATGTGAACATACAGTACTAACTTCATCATGTGAACATACAGTACTAACTTCAACATGTGAACATACATTACTAACTTCATCATGTGAACATACAGTACTAACTTCATCATGTGAACATACAGTACTAACTTCATCATGTGAACATACAATACTAACTTCATCATGTGAACATACAGTACTAACTTCATCGTGTGAACATACATTACTAACTTCATCATGTGAACATACAATACTAACTTCATCATGTGAACATACAGTACTAACTTCATCATGTGAACATACAGTACTAACTTCATCATATGAACATACAGTACTAACTTCATTATATTAACATACATTACTAACTTCATCATGTGAACATACAGTACTAACTTCATCATGTGAACATTCAGTACTAACTTCATCATGTGAACATACAGTACTAACTTCATCATGTGAACATACAGTAATAACTTCATCATGTGAACATACAGTACTAACTTCATCATGTGAACATGCAGTACTAACTTCATCATGTGAATATACAGTACTAACTTCATCGTGTGAACATACAGTACTAACTACATCAAGTGAACATACAGTGCTAACTTCATCATGTGAACATACAATACTAACTCATCATGTGAACATTCAGTACTGATTTCATCGTGTGAACATACAGTAATAACGTCATCATGTGAACATGCAGTACTAACTTCATGTGAACGTACAGTCCTAACTTCATCATGTGAACATACAGTACTAACTTCATCATGTGAACATACAGTAATAACTTCATCATGTGAACATACAGTACTAACTTCATCATGTGAACATACATTACTAACTGCATCATGTGAACATACAGTACTAACTTCATCATGTGAACATACAGTACTAACTTCATCATGTGAACATACAGTACTAACTTCATCATGTGAACATACATTACTAACTGCATCATGTGAACATACAGTACTAACTTCATCGTGTGAACATACAGTACTAACTTCATCATGTGAACATTCATTACTAACTTCATCATGTGAATATACAATACTAACTTCATGTGAACATACAGTACTAACTTCATCATGTGAACATACATTACTAACTTCATCATGTGAACATACAGTACTAACTTCATCATGTGAACATACAGTACTAACTTCATCATGTGAACATTCAGTACTAACTTCATCATGTGAACATACAGTACTAACTTCATCATGTGAACAAACAGCACTAACTTCATCATGTGAACATACAGTACTAACTTCATCATGTGACCATACAGTACTAACTTCATCATGTGAACATGCATTACTAACTTCATCATGTGAACATACAGTACTAACTTCATCATGTGAACATACAGTACTAACTTCATCATGTAAACTTTCAGTAATAACTTCACCATATGAACATACAGTACTAACTTCATCATGTGAACATTCAATACTAACTTCATCATATGAACATACAGTAATAACTTCATCATCTGAGCATACAGTGCTAACTTCATCATGTGAACATAGAATACTAACTTCATCATGTGAACAAACAGTACTAACTTCATCATGTGAACATACAGTAATAACTTCATCATGTGAACATACTGTACTAACTTCATCATGTGAACATACAGTAATAACTTCATCGTGTGAACATACAGTACTAACTTCATCATGTGAGTATACAATACTAACTTCATCATGTGAACATACAGTACTAACTTTATCATGTGAACAAACAGTACTAACTTCATCATGTGAACATGCAGTACTAACTTCATCATGTGAACATACAGTACTAACTTCATCATGTGAACATGCATTACTAACTTCATCATGTGAACATACAGTACTAACTTCATCATCTGAACATACAGTACTAACTTCATCATGTGAACATTCAGTAATAACTTCATCATATGAACATACAGTACTAACTTCATCATGTGAACATACAGTACTAACTTCATCATATGAACATACAGTACTAACTTCATCATGTGAACATGCATTACTAACTTCATCATGTGAACATACAATACTAACTTCATCATCTGAACATACAGTACTAACTTCATCATGTGAACATTCAGTAATAACTTCATCATATGAACATACAGTACTAACTTCATCATGTGAATATACAGTAATAACTTTCTCATGTGAGCATACAGTACTAACTTCATCATGTGAACATACAGTACTAACTTCATGTGAACATTCAGTACTAACTTCATCATGTGAACATACAGTAATAACTTCATCATGTGAGCATACTGTACTAACTTCATCATGTGAACATACAGTAATAACTTCATCATGTGAACATACTGTACTAACTTCATCATGTGAACATACAGTAATAACTTCATCATATGAACATACTGTACTAACTTCATCATGTGAACATACAGTAATAACTTCATCATATGAACATTCAGTATTAACTGCATCATTTGAACATACAGTAATAACTTCATCATGTGAACATACTGTACTAACTTCATTATGTGAACATACAGTAATAACTTCGCCGAATAATTTCTCCGCAAGTGCTGACCTTAATCTTTTTTAATTGAAGACTTTTAAAATTAATCTCGTTTATTAGGATTTATTTTTTAAATATATGTAGTGCCAGAGGGAATGTGTTGATCAACGTCATCAAGTTAAATAGTGTTCTACCTGTCGAACTGTTAGACAAATTGTTATAATTTTAATGTATAAGCAGTACTTATAACGCGAGATTCTTCGAACTTCTAAAATTGATCTTCTCTTCCACTTCATCGCCTTTGTGTGTTTTGTAGGGGCTGGGAGGTGCTTATGGTGCCTAGCTGGATTTGCGGGGGATTCAAGCTACAGCTCCTGGGCTCTGCCTCTACACCCCTAATGTAGGTCCTTGCAATGAGCCTTCAACCCTACTGCAATAATTAAGTGAACACAACAAGGCGAGTACAACTAGATGAGTACATATGAGTAATAGAACTAGAACTAGAACTAGAACTAGGGTGATATATCTTAGCGAGTACAACAAAATTATCAAATCAATTTAGTCAAATACGTTAATATTTTATCTTTATTGATCATGTTTCAAACTTGGCTGACTGACAGTGAAAGACGAACAGTGTTCCCGGCTGACACCTACTGACCAGGTCATGCTGATCACGGCTGACACCTGCTGATCACGGCACACACAGCAAAGCTGACATCTACTGATCGAGTCACTCTGATCACAGCTGTTACCTGCTGACTGGCTCACAGCAGAACCAGGTATTGCAAATTCCAAATTTGCAACCGCTTGTTTTCCAATGCATTACCTAGCGTCAGTTTCTCAGCATAGGAAAAAATGTACGTTGGCGAGCAATAGCTGAAGTTTTTTTATGTAATGCTATGTAATAAGTAAGTGTATTCAGATATACACAAATACAGTTACATAGATTATCATACATAGCAACATATGTGTAGAGAACCTGGAATAACTCAAAAAAGTCTAAGTGACTTATTTCTATTGGGGTTCTTTATATTATGTTAAATTATACTCATAATTAGTTATGCTCTGTTTCACTAAGTTATGTTTGATTTATTAATGTTATTTTATGTTATTTATTAACGTTTTTACTTTTTCCTGTTTCTTTAGAAAAGATATTTTTTTTTATATTACTTTACATTATGTTAGGTTAACTTGCGTCAGGTTAAGCTGGGTTAAATTAGATTATGTTAGATTAATTTGAGCTAAGATATATTAGATTATATTATATAAAGCTAGATTTGATTATGTTGGGTTTAATTCAACTAAGGAGGGTTAAGTTAGTTTAGGTTGTGTTAGACTAGTATATTTTGTTTGATGAAGGTGGGTTTTTTCAGGTAGTGTTTGATTAGATAAGGCTTAGGTAAGTAACGGTAGGTTAGTTTTTCTAGATTAGGTAAGCTTGATAAGGTTAATATATAAATAAACCGCACATAGAAAAGAGGAGCTTACGACAACGTTTCGGTCCGACTTGGACCATTTACAAAGTCGTGGTAAGCTCCTCTCTTCTACGTACGGGTTATTTTCGTATTCCAGTCACGGTATTGTGCCATTTTTTTGTTATTGATAAAGTTGATATTATGTTGTGTTTTTGTAAGGTTATGTTAGTTTAGCTCAAGTTATGTTACTTTAGACTCGGGTAATATAGGTTAGGACATAATAGTAAAGTATTTTTTTTTAAATAAGGCATGACACGTCTGGCAGAGGGATGGTAGTAGATTAAATTTAAATCACTAAAATCAGCACATTTTCCACCTATATGAAAATGGAGAGAAGCGATGTATTAGCAAAACTCTGCCTCGTGTTCCTGTTCATTATCATTATTACTGTCACCATAGGGAAGCAATAAACCCGTAAGCGTCATGCATCTCATGAAGAATGGATGATATTAAATATTACATTTCCAGCGAAGCGCTAAAGTCGTATGATTCTGCTAGGCTCGTCTCTTAGTATTAATTGTAATATGGTACTTTAAGAGTTTACATAAAATAACTTTATAATGTATATTCTGAGCAGCTTAAAATAAGTCTCTAAAAATTTATTCATCTTATCAAATAATTTCTTTTATATGTTTAGACTGTGTAGGTTTAACATGGTTATTATATTTGTTTTAAGCAAATTGTTTATGAATACATCCTTATATAGGCTATAAAGTTTCGTTTATAGATTGTTTTACTTAGTGGAAAATTTGCAGTTTTACTGTAATTGCATTCTTCAGTTTCTGAATTTTACTTATATTTGCAGAATCTTATATAAATAACCTTTATGAACACTTAAAAAAATTATATTAACAAGCTGAAAAATTCAACTCCTTCAGCTGCTTTAAATAACTCCAGGAAATTTTAAACTCATTCCACTTTCTCTAACAAGTGTCATTATCGATCCAATACAGGAAAAATATTAAAGATGAGAATAGGTAGTTTGAGTGATTGTAGACATAGAGATTGATTACCTCAACCTCCTTCACATCTTACATTGTTTTATCTCTGTACTGGACTGATAAACCTACTGATTGGCCAAAATTTTGTTCAATAATTAATATCCAACTTTTTCACATCTTATTTAAATTTGTTCTATAGTAAATAAATTTTATCTGAAACACTCGATTCTTCTAAATTTTAACTTAGTTCAATAAATATCCCTTCTACAATTGTTTATTTTAACATGTCTTCTAGAATTGCTTACTAGTAATATCTTCTTTTATTTTTTTAAAATATAATGATTATGTTGAACATATAAAAGAATGTCTATTGCACAATGAATATTAATATCACACGAAGGATAAATATTCGTTGACTAAATATCTCTGAGATGACAAAGTTATTACTCATTATTTATCAGAGGAATCTCGTCATCATTACTAATTGAAAAAAAAAAAAAAAAAACAAAAAAAAAAACATTAAATTTCTGAGTATGTTTCCATATTTAGTAATCTGATGAAAATATCACAAATCAGTTAGGAATATAAAAGTTTGAATAATTTTTAGTTAATTTAAACATGAAAATGTTAATTCAAGTAATTTTTAAATCTGATAAAAGGGACATCATGTAATAACCGGATATTGAAAATATAAAATTACCGTTGAGAACTTGAGCAGCTTCTCTAGATTAATAAACTGACACATTTCCATCACATTGCATAGTTTTTTTAATTGGTTGAAAAACATTAAAATCTTAGAAAAAAACATATATTATTTTAATATCTGATAGTACAAATAAAAAATAAAATACGTAGTTGCAATAATAGCTAAAATTAACCAGATGAATTTCGGTAGTTCAGCGATACAAGGAAGATAAGTCAGTTTTGTGTAATCCAAGTCCCTTGTGCTTGAGGGCTTGTGACTAGGATAAAGCTGAGTGCAGCATAAGTTAATAATGATGTTAAACATTACTTGTGACTGGAATAAAGCTGAGTGCAGCATAAGTTGATAATGATGTTAAATATTACTTGTGACTAGAATAAAGCTGAGTGCAGCATAAGTTGATAATGATGTTAAATATTACTTGTGACTGGAATAAAGCTGAGTGCAGCATAAGTTGATAATGTTAAATATTACTTGTGACTGGAATAAAGCTGAGTGCAGCATAAGTTGATAATGTTAAATATTACTTGTGACTGGAATAAAGCTGAGTGCAGCATAAGTTGATAATGTTAAATATTACTTGTGACTGGAATAAAGCTGAGTGCAGCATAATTTGATAATGTAGGTAAACATTAGTGTTGAAATAATCAGAGCAGCATTCATTAGTTATTGATAATGAAATTAAACATTAGTGTTGAAGATATTAAATAATCAGAGCAGCATTCATTAGTTATTGATAATGAAGTTTAACATTAGTGTTGAAGATATGAAGGAATTAGAGCAGCATTCACTAGTTTTCATGTTGAACATAATATCCAAATTACTTTAATATTTAATAAAGCACAATAATGTAAAGTCTGGATCCACTCTAAAGTTGCATTATCTTGTAATTAACATGTAAAACTTGAAGCCAGTCATTTCAGGCAGTATTTAAGATTTTCAAATTTCGTCCACAAAAGCCAACTAGTATTTATATAATATAAATTCAATCCAATATTTTCTCCAAGACTGACCAGATTTTAAGACAGTACTATGCAAGCCTAGTGTACATAACATACAAATGTTAAAGAACGTTGTAAACGGCACGTACAGGATATTAACACTGATTTAACCTAGGATAACTAGGTTAAACCGCTGTGAATTATTATACCATAAAATCCTATTTGATTAATAAAATTGGCATTTGATAACTTACGCAATCTAACATCAAGAGATTGATCTCTCTTGAGGATAACACATCAGCACTAAATGCATTAAGCTGACCGGAAGATGCATTTTCCAGTTATTGCACAGAACACAACAAAATTTGTGCTACGCAGCCTCAACCCATGAAACGTTTTATCTAATGCTTATGATGAATTAGCTATCGAAGATTGATGCCATTCAGAATTATTATGTTTTAGTCAGAAAAAAAAACATAAGCCTTAGGGATCAAATATATCCTACAAGTACACATGATGGACGATCCCATTTATTTGGAAGAGGACGACGAGGCGACGAGAAGACGGCGTATTCACTCTGAACACTAACGCCAATACTAGTATTTTGGGTTATCCTGAGTATTAGGCTGACCAGAGCTGAGAGGAAACTTGCTTGCTGTCACGATAGAGACCATCCCATCAAGAGGGTAAGACGGTGAATGGCTTGCTAGTTCCCCTCCCCCCTTCATCACACCCCCACAATCCCACCGCCTCATCCTACCCCATCCTAACCCACCAGAAATATCCCAAACACTACACTGGCCTAACCACGCGCACACTATATTGCTGTCTTTCTACCTTTCCTGTCTCCTGGCGATTTAAAACATGTCAAGGTGACCAGCCAGTAGCCCGTGTGGTATGTTAAACTCTGGTCGATCATTGCCTTGGGCCCCGTCCCCCTAACTCCTCGAGGGTAAGCTATGTTAGGAGCTGACCTTCATAAGTCAGCTGAAGTAGGAATGCAGAACACAAAGGAAAGTTCTTTTTTTCCAGCATATTATCTGAGTAGCCTTACCTTAGCTGGGCAATATGCCCAAGATAAGAGTCAGACTTCGGGTCAATTATGACCAAAAGTCCAAGAGGGACATTTTAGACCTCATTTGTGCTAATGCCACTGTTGCACATGTGAATATATTCCAAACCCACTCTGGTGTAGTACTACTGCTCTTTGCAGTGGGATACACCCTGTCTTCCCTAGCTGTCCTGTCAGGAAATCTACAGTCCAAAATATTCTGGACGATAAAAAACTGGCGAACACCAACTCATATTGCAGACGCCACCCATATTGTCCCAAGAATCCTTCCCAAATCTACCGAGCTCTGGCGGGGTACCCATCGCCACCTCCAACAACAACAATGTCTGGACTTCCGCCTCTACCCATCCCCCCCCCAACCTAACCCCAGTAAGCACCAAGCCCAAGGACCATTTTCCTATTCAATCTCCCCCGGGTCCATCCAAGAAGGTGTAATGAAAGGGATCCTGATGTACATAATGGCCCGAGACATGGCACATGGCATTATTATTATTATAATCAAGGGGGAAGCGCTAAACCCGGAGAATTATACAGCGCCTGGGGGGGGATGTGGAAGGCATTCAGGCTTAATTCGGGGAACTGGAGCACAGATCCAATTCCCTAAATCAAGAGCCCCTCACCAACATCATGGAACCTTCCTTGAGGGGGTGGCACGCGGCAACGACCACCTCTGCTCTACCATCGTCAATGAACTGTTAATAGCAACTGGAGATACAACCATCATCGTCCCAAATAAAGTGCTCATTAATAAATTCCCTCCCCCCAAGCCAGGGTGAATGTACCCCCGAGCACCCACACCAGATCAACCCTCCACCACCAGCAGAGAAGGAACGACCCCTGTACTTGCACCAGACACTAATGGACAATCCACCGCTGTAGAGGCTGACCCCCAAATGACCAGTAAAGTTCCACTGCTGCTCAGAGGGAGGTAACTGCTGGGCAACCAGCTCAACTCACCATTGTACCCTTCCACGAACAGAACCCAGTGTCTCCCATCGCTGATGTTAATAGGTCACTGGGGTCAAAAGACGAGACTGACTCGTCAGTCATTGTCACCAACACCACCAGTGTTGATAAGGACCAACTATTCTGTTCTGAGAAAACCACTCAGGACTACAGCCCCCTTACAGCTATTGCCTCAAACATCAATTCTCTTCACGCAGCATCAACGCAAAACACACGACATAATGGGGCTCACAATTTTCCAACTCAACACCCAACAAACCATAACACGGGCGAGAATAGAACCCGCGTTAAAGAGCCATAAAACTCCACACCGACGTGTTAGCCACTGGGCCAGCTGGCTACAATATGATTCATCCAACTAGGTATATTTATACATCATAAAAAGGTTAGCACAGGCACCACTGTGACCACAAATGCAAGTTTTTACAGATGAATCTCCCGCCAGTTTGGCCGTGAGGAACACTACCTCAAGTCCCTTTAAAGCCATTATCATGACTCACGAAATCGTAATCAGATGACTGCAAACAAACCATACCACGGGCGGGGATAGACCGCGGGTTCTATCCCCACCTGTGGTATTGTTTGTTTGCAATCGTGTCATTACGATTTCGTGAGTCAACATCCAACACTTCTTCAACAACCTCTACCTCTTAGAAACTGAACTATGCAACCACAATCCGGACATTATCCTTCTGAATGAGACAGCTGCCAGACCAGACCAACATATAAAACTGTGGGGTTTCTCAACACTTGACAAATCCACAGGGCCCTACAGTGAGGTTGCCGTCTAAGTGAAGCAAAGATATGCCTTCTGTAACATCCATGTTGGCGAGGACATCATAGCGATAGAAATGACGACCTCATATGGGCTGCTAATAGTGGGAACGAGATATTTTCCCCCAGACAGCCGTACATAGAGTTCATCCCCCTTCACAGGATACTCAGCAGAAATGTCCCTACATTTCTAGCAGAATATTTTAATGGCCATCACTTCGCTCTCTTCAACTGCGGCACCACCCATCCTCTAGGTGACCAAAAGGGAAAACAGCTATTCAGTATAATAGCAGCAAGAAACCCATCATTCCAAGGCCCATTCTTAAGTCATACGTGCTCTCCCCACCCAGGAACACCTGACGTAGTCCTTATCAACAGTGAATATCGGAATATCGGGAATATCGGATCAGACCACATTCCTGTCATAATAAAGCTTCAGACTTCGCCATTCTGGATACCCACCCCGCCGAAACCTAACCAAAAAACCCTAGGCTTTGACCCCTTCAGGGACTACCCAGGCAATGACCACACTCATATGCAACATCTGGGTATCTTTACTGTAAACGATTAGTCATCCAGTGTCTTTATTTATACAAAGTCAAGGACATATATTCAAAGACAGTAGAACTATATACAAAAGTCCCTGAGCTCGGAATTGGTGTGAAGAACGCTATAGTCGTGAAGAATCTGCAGCACAAGGCAAGAAGGCTGGCGCTTATATACTGGCATCATGTGGTAAGGGATGGGTAACAGACGAAGACATTGTCAGTGGTAGGCACGATTCACCAGTGTTAGTACTGTATACCTTTCATGTACAACCTGCCAGACACGGCAACATCATGGAATCTTGGTTCAGAGGACACATCCACAACCTTCTTCATTACTACTAACCCGTCCCTCTGGCATGACCTACTTCCACAGGAAAATCCCGACTACTAGAGTTAATGTCTTCGTCTCCAACTCGTCCCTTACCACCTGACGCCAGTATATAAGCTCCAGCCTTCTTGCCTGTGCTCCAGATTCTTCATGATTACGGTGCTCTTCACACCAGTTCCAAAGCTGAGGGACTGATTACCTCATCTTTTGATTATAGTTCTATTGTCTTTCAATTATGTCCTTGAGTTTGTACTGATAAAGCCACTGGATGGCGAAACGTCTACAATAAAGATACCCAAATGTGGCATGTGTCTAATTTTCATCATGTAAGTATTATATACCAATCATGTTCAGTGATCACACTGTTTCGCATGAAAACAAGTCGTCAACTGCAACAGACGAGGCAATCAGCTCCCTCCACAAAAGAATCTCTGAGGCCACCCAGGCATGCTGAGAAGTAACAACATCAAAGATCTACCAGCAGTACAAACCAACTAAAGAGATTAAGGACAGAAAGAATAATTACCAAGCAGAGTGTAGAAGACACCACTAAACAGGACAACCCACACGAGCTGTAATGCAGGGGACGAGGAGGGAATTAATCATCCTAATCACACCCAGCATAAAAAAGAAATATGGAAATAATTTGTTCTCCAGGCTAACCAATACAAACACCGTCAAGAACAGATTCGGAGTAAGATCCACCTGCTGCTGGGGGACAAACTCACACCCACACAATACCTAACCCACTCCTTCACCAACGAAGACGGTGAAGAAGTGAAAACCCTTCTCGAGGACCGCCAGGAGCAAGTCAGTTCTCTCATAAAGTGATAATAGAAGATTTAACAATAACCACTACCAGTGGGTCAACTAATGGAGGGATGACAATTGGGCAGACTTCCAACCGATGCCACCAACTGATACATCTACCCTTGAAAATGAACACCCTCTCATCACACCATTTACCCTCAGAGAGATATGCCAAGTCATAGGCAGAATGAGAAATAAAACCCCTGGCCCCTCAGGCATAACAGCAAAACAATTAAAATGACCACCTAGGAGCTGCAAGATGTCGCTGGTAAATATCTTTTACGCAATCTTGGCCTCTGGAAATTTTCCCTTGACACTGGAGAGCGCAAGGATGATATTCATTGCAAAACCCAACAAAGACAATCACAAACCGGAGAACTACAGACCTATCTCCTTACTGGAAGTCACTAGCAAAGTCTGAAAAAATCGTCTCCCACATGGATTTCAACCACTTCTTCACTGAAAAGTAGTTTGGCTTCAGGACCCACCGCAGAACAAAACACGCTATCAGTATCATCTTTGATGCCGTGGAGAGCCTGAGGTAACAGGGCAACCTTGCCCTAGTTGCAACTAGGGAAGTACACAAAGCTTTCGACAGCCTGTGGCACGATGGCCTCATATTCAAACTTGCCGACTTCCAGACCACAACTGGACTTTTCTCAGGCTCATATATAACTTCTTATCAAGAAGAAGCATCATCCTCACCTTCAATGGCAAGTCGGGAGAAACTTTCACACCGACGGCTGGAGTGCCATAGAGCTTATGCCTGAACCTTATACTCAACATATTCGTAAACGATCTTCCCCTTCACGAAGTCAGCAACACCATCATCACCCGGTTTGCTGACGATGTAATCCATGTAGTAACATCCACCCCCACATCGGGAAAAAACAAGCATGTTTGGGTAATAGAGAAAATGAATACGGAACTACAAAGAACAACTAGCTGGGAGAAGAAATGGAGAATCATGACCAATCTAGACAAAGTCCTCATCACTACAATCGGATGTTCCGCAACACCTATAGGCAAGAAGGTGGTATCTCCATTGGAGGTACACCTATAACTATCAGAAACCCGAGCAAGATCGTTGGATATAAGATCGACAGATTACTCCACATCTCACATCTCCTAAAAGGTGAGCTTAGCTAAAGTGCGCCTCAGCAAACTATACAGGTTTAATTAAGCCCCCCCCCTCACACATTAAAAATCACCTGTACAAGATGAGGATAAGACCTATGCTAGAATATCTCTGTGTGCCCATGTCACTATCAACAAAATCCAACATGTTACATCTACAAAGAGTGCAGAATAGAGCAGTCCACTTTATCACAGGCACCAGGCAGAGAGACAGAATCTGGAAGGAAGATCTGCACATCCAACAGTAGATCGACACAATAAATATCAGGCTAGATAAGCTACAGAAGAGACAACTTTAAGACATGCAAACAGTCTATATACCAGACAAAGAAAACCCTCCCCAACCTACAAACACCACCGACTACATCATCACCACACCTCCCCACAGAACCCAAAGGATAACTTCCCAATACCAATGATCGTGAGTAACCTCCCTAAAGATTTAGAAGAATGGGTACTACAAGAACAATTTTATGTCCAGTAGGGATAAAACTACTGCAATGTGGAGACTTAACGTCTAACTAATTAACACTTACATGTAACATCTGCAAGCCTCCTTATGGGACACTACCTCAGCCAACCAACAAGTAAAGGAAAGGAGATAACCTCCATCAAGAGCCCTCTAACTACCATCTCCAGCAAGTGCCCTGCAATCAACCTCCTGCATGACAAAAAAGAAAAACTAAAACAATTAAAAGGCAATTGCAAAAAGTATACCTCCTTCCTACTGAGCATCAAGCATGTTTGCAACTGGTATAACTGTGTGCTGCTGATGGGTAGTGTGGTATAACCCATCCTATGAATTTCATGAATTTGTGAATAACACTACACCCCCCCACCCCCCCACCCCCCACTCACACACTTGTATTAAAATGAACCTCCCCTACCCTCACCCACCCATTTCTCATATTTCCATCCTTACCCATCCTTCTTCCATCCCCATCTTACCAAAGATCTGGTTATAACTCGCCTCGCTGTCATCAGTGGAATACTATATAGAAAACTCCAGGTTATAGAGAATTACGAACAATTTAGGTTAATCATGTCCCCAAGATGCGACCCAAACAGTTGACTGACTCCCAGGTACCTATGTACTGCTAAGTGAACATGAGCAGCAGATGAAAGAAAACATGTCCAACGTTTCACTCGTGCCAGGTTTCGATCCCAGACCCTCAGTTTGTGAGCTGAGAATACCATCATACACACAACAAGCAGTTTTTTTTTATTATAAGCCCCTCATCAGCATCAAGGGAGAAAATAATACAATAAAATAAAGAATACGAAACTAGTGACAAAATGACCGATCAGAGGAGTATTCTCCAGTAGTCACACAGAAATAAAAAAAATGGCCTATGTGTACTGGACAACCATCAATGAATCTTGCGCTACATATATTAACAAGCGTTGAAGTCTTGAAG
>NC_091301.1:48282158-48417158 GCF_038502225.1 Cherax quadricarinatus
ATAGGAGGGATGTGGGTGGCCTTACTGTTATGTACAAGGCCAATATTGTCAAAATACCACACTTGGATCCACTTCGAGGACAGCGTGAAACAAGCTTTTATGCCACAAGACGGGCAGAAAGCAGCAACTTCACTCTGGCTGTACCTTCTCCAGAACATCACTCCATCTGAGATCATACATACCCAGGATGACTCGAGTATGGAACACATTCGTACAGCATAATGATGTCAACGAGATAAAGTCAGTTGATCAAATGAAAATGCTGGCCCACAGATGGCTCCAACTTCATCCTGTTCCCTACTTGTATGTCTCATAACAATAAAAATGCTTTCAAATGAGCTGATGTAGGTAACAGCTCTTAGCTTGCCAATAAAGTTAGGGAATCCTTAACCTGTAAATAGCTGTCAATAAAGCTAGATCCTAACCTTGTTAAACCCTGTGATAGAGAGAGAGAGAGAGAGAGAGAGAGAGAGAGAGAGAGAGAGAGAGAGAGTGTTTGAGAGAGAGAGAGAGAGAGAGAGAGAGAGAGAGAGAGAGAGAGAGAGAGAGTTAGAGAGAGAGAGAGAGAGAGAGAGAGAGAGAGAGAGAGAGAGAGAGAGTTAGAGAGAGAGAGAGAGAGAGAGAGAGAGAGAGAGAGAGAGAGAGAGAGAGAGAGAGAGAGAGAGAGAGAGAGAGAGAGAGAGAGAGAGAGAGAGAGAGAGAGAGAGAGAGTTAGAGAGAGAGAGAGAGAGAGAGAGAGAGAGAGAGAGAGAGAGAGAGAGAGAGAGAGAGAGAGAGAGAGAGAGAGAGAGAGAGAGAGAGAGAGAGAGAGAGAGAGAGAGAGAGAGAGAGAGAGAGAGAGAGAGAGAGAGAGAGAGAGAGTTAGAGAGAGAGAGAGAGAGAGAGAGAGAGAGAGAGAGAGAGAGAGAGAGAGAGAGAGAGAGAGAGAGAGAGAGAGAGAGAGAGAGAGAGAGAGAGAGAGAGAGAGAGAGAGAGAGAGAGAGAGAGAGAGAGAGAGAGAGAGAGAGAGAGAGAGAGAGAGAGAGAGAGAGAGAGAGAGAGAGAGAGAGAGAGAGAGTTAGAGAGAGAGAGAGAGAGAGAGAGAGAGAGAGAGAGAGAGAGAGAGAGAGAGAGAGAGAGAGAGAGAGAGAGAGAGAGGAGAGAGAGAGAGAGAAAGATTTAGAGAGAGAGAGAGAGAGAGAGAGAGAGAGAGAGAGAGAGAGAGAGAGAGTTAGAGAGAGAGAGAGAGAGAGAGAGAGAGAGAGAGAGAGAGAGAGAGAGAGAGTTAGAGAGAGAGAGAGAGAGAGAGAGAGAGAGTTAGAGAGAGAGAGAGAGAGAGAGAGAGAGAGAGAGAGAGAGAGAGAGAGAGAGAGAGAGAGAGAGAGAGAGAGAGAGAGAGAGAGAGAGAGAGAGAGAGAGAGAGAGAGAGAGAGAGAGAGAGAGAGAGAGAGAGAGAGAGAGAGAGTGAGTTTTCTGCTTCACAAGTAACAACAAACAGGTAGACACATTTAATTTGGAACAAGCTATGAAGCTTGTCCCAAAATTTTTGGAAAGAAGATCCTGGTAACTTTTTCACACTGAAAAATAAAAACAGCAAGACTCAAGAAATCGTAATGACACGATTGCAAACAAACCATACCCCCGGCCGGGATTGAACCCGCGGTCATAGAGTCTCAAAACTCCAGCCCGTCGCGTTAGCCACTAGACCAGCTAGCCACAATAAGATTCATCCAACTAGGTATATTTCTACACCATAGGAAAGTTAACACAGGCACCTCTGTGACCACAAATGCAAGTTGGATGAATCTTGCATGTGGCTAACTGGTCTAGTGGCTAACGCGACGGGCTGGAGTTTTGAGACTCTATGACCTGAGGGTCAATCCCGGCCGGGGGTATGGTTTATTTGCAATCGTGTCATTACGATTTCTTGAGTCATGTTGACGGCAGTGAAGGGACTTGAGCTAGAGTTCGTCACGGCCACGCTAGCTGGAGATTCGTCTGTAAAACTTGCATTTGTGGTCACAGAGGTGCCTGTGCTAACTTTCCTATGGTGTAGAAATATACCTAGTTGGATGAATCTTATTGTGGCTAGCTGGTCTAGTGGCTAACGCGACGGGCTGGAGTTTTGAGACTCTATGACCGCGGGTTCAATCCCGGCCGGGGGTATGATTTAAAAACAGCAAAATCGCAGAAGTGGCCAGAAGTAACTGGGCCACATTAGCCAGAACCCAGTTAATTGGTAAAGGGTTACAAGCATGAATTTTCAGATTATGAGAAAATGAAGGATGTTGTGTTGTTGGCTTATTAAATATTGCCAGAGAGATATAGGCAGAAGTTTCGAGGTTTAAAGTTTCATAAAGGAAAATCCTTGGTAGAGTATGGAAAGAAGATGTCGCTGCTGACGAAATGGTACCTCTCCAAGGATGTTGTAGGTGATTATGAAGGTGTACTGACTTTAATTTTACTAGAGGATCTCTTGAGCAGTGTACCCCTGACCTTAAGGCATATCTTGAGGAAAAAGATTTTAATGATTTTAACCATGCTCTGGAGCTGAGTGAAAGGATTTTAGCCAATCAAAAAGTTGGAAGTAGTTATCACGAAGATAATGTTAATAATCATTTTTCTTCACCAACTAGGAGTAAGAAATTTCACATGTTTAAGCCAATTTTTTTCCAGCTACATAATCCAAAGAGTCAGCCTACTAACCACCAGAATCCTGGTTCTCAGGGATTTAGGTCTACTTCTCAGTTACCTGCTCAAGGAAGTCTTAAGTCAGTTACAGGTGCAGGAAATCAGGGAACAGGTAGGAAAAGCCAAGTTCCACAAAGACAGCGGATCCAGTCTACCTCAAGTGTGCATGGTACCTTTAAAATTTATAATTGTATTTACTGTAATAAGAAGGGTCATTTACAGCAGTATTGCAGAGAGATGCACCAGGCTGCTGCACAGGACTCAATTAAGTGCCCCAGTTACACATACAGTAGCTTGTAGTGCTGTTTTTACCCCAGAGTACACCAGGAAGTACAGCTGTTTTAGACCCTCTAATGAAGGTCTTTTTCATTAAGTCCACAGTGGCCTTACAGCACAATGAAGGTAGGGTAGAAGGTTTGTAGATGAATGGTTCAGAGAACCGACATGTTGATGAATTAGACACATGTGCACATGTGTCTAATTCATCAACAGGGTAGAAGGTGTTAAGTCTTTAAGGGACAGATGTAGCACTTTCTCATAAATAACAAAAAAAAGGCACAAAACCGTGACTGGAACGATACACAAATAACCCGCACATAGAAGAGAGGAGCTTACGACGACGTTTCGGTCCGACTTGGACCATGTGACTTTGTCACATGGTCCAAGTCGGTCCATGGTCCAAGTCGGACCGAAACGTCGTCGTAAGCTCCTCTCTTCTATGTGCGGGTTATTTGTGTATAGCACTTTCTCTCTTTTTTTCCCAAGGAAAAGATGTATTTTTAAAAGGGCTTTCAGGATCCACTGTTAAGATTCCTGTACATAGATTGTGGGTGGAGTCTGTTTACTAGTCTGAATACCTTTTGCAGGTGTTGACCTACTACTAGGCAACAGTGTTATAGGTCTTCTCATAAGTGAGGAATCTTTGGTTTGGATGGACCCTGATTTAAAAGGTGTTAAGGTGAAAACTAATGCTACTGTGACTGAAATTTTTTCAGTCACAGTAGCCAGGTGAGCAAGGGAAGAACTTCTGTACCTCACCTTGATCTTTCTACTGACTTATTGTGTTTGTGTGTGCATGCGTGAGTGCGCGTTTACGAGCTTGTCGTTCTTTGAGAAGGATGGGGGGGGGGGTAACTAGGCTACAGAGCTCTTCTGAAGATTTTTAAATAACTTACTAAATATTGTCAGGGCTACCCCTATCTATCTCCTGGCACTCCAAGTTAGGGACAGAGTGATGGTATAGCATACAGCCAGCAGGGCGAGACACTGCGATACTTTAGACAACAACCAAATTGCTCCCACACATAAGCAAGTGATGACGTCTGCACAACAATGGAGGCTCCTGGTGATGTCTTCTATGAACTCCCTCAGTTTGTAACTTTCTCCGTAACTTTAATCATGCATTCAAGTTTTTTTTTTTTAAATAAGTTGGTATTCACTCTTTTTTCTTTATTATTCTGGTCATAATCAAAACATAATGATAATAATTGTAGTTACAACAACCGCTGAGGTATTTGACTAAATTGTTTTCTTTCATTATTTATTGTATCACTCATTTATGACCTTATCACTGCATTTACTTCTATATAAGGTCACAACTTTGACCCATTAAATATGTTTTTATTATTATTTCTGTCAATATTTCCGCCAGCAGCCTGACCAGCTGCTTGCTGCCCTCTCTCACACAGCTTCCAGTAAAAACACCCGAATTCAGATTTAAATTGCGCCCTCGTGTGTGTAAATAAGATCACAGTAAACAGGTGGTATCACAATATGCAAAACAACCACTGTGAAATAATTGTAGGATTCCAAATGCTTCCGTGATTTCTCACATTATTAAGGAGCTGTGTTAAACTCTGATAAACTGGGAAATAATCTCCCTCTTTCCTACATGCACTAACCTGAACCTCACTATCCTCGAAAAATCTCCTCACTGTTTTCAGTAACTTACCTTGTATTCCATACATTTGCAACATCTGCCTCCTTATGCAACCTATCATACGCCTTTTCAAAATCCATAAATGCAACAAAAACCTCTTTACCCATATCTAAATACTGTTCACCTATATGTTTCACTGTAAATTCTTGGTCTACACCCCCTCTACCCTTCCTAAAGCCTCCTTGTTTATATGCAATCCTGTTTTCAGTCTTACTCTTAATTCTTTCAAAAATAACTTTACCATACACTTTACCAGGTATACTCAACAGATTTATCCCCTATATTTTTTACACTCTCTTTTGTCCCCTCTGCCTTTATACAAAGGGACTATGCACGCTCTCTGCCATAACTAGGTATGCTACCCTCTCTCTTGCATTTATTAAATAAAAGCACCAGCCACTCTAAAGCTGTATCCCAACTTGTTATTAACATTTCTAACTTAATCCCATCAATCCATGGTGCTTTACTCCCTTTCATTCTGCCCACTGCTTCACGCACCTTTCCCACACTCACAACTGGCACTTCCTCACTCATACAAGATGTTATTCCTGCCTGCTCAATGCACGAAATCACAGCTTTCTATCTTAATCAACATTTAACAGTTACTCAAAATATTTCCTTCATCTTCTCGATACCTTTAATTTCCATCTGTTAATTATCCCCTCCTCTTTTTAATTGTTAAATCCACTTCTTTATTCTCAACAAAATATGTTGAAAGCATTCACCCACCTTGAGTATACCTGGGGGTCAACGCCCACGCGATCCTGTGACTAGGCCTCGTAGTGGATCAGGGTCTGATGAACCAGGCTGTTACTTCTGGCCACATGCAAACAGTTCCTGACCAGCCCGGTTGGTCAGGTACTGACTTTGGGTGCCTGTCCAGCACCTTCTTGAAGACAGCCAGGGGTCTATTGGTAATCCCCTTTATGTATGCTGGGAGGCATACAGTTTACTCGTGGAACCCCTGCTTTTCATTGGGGGAATGTTGCATCTCCTGCCGAGTCTTTTGCTTTCATAGGGAGGTATTTCCCTGTCCAAGTTTGGTACCAGTCCCTCTAGGATTTTCCTAGTGTATATTATCATGTATCTTTCTCACCTGCATTCCAGGGAATACAAATAAAGGTACTTCAACTGTTCCCAGTAATTTAGCTTTATCATACTTATGTGTGCCGTGAAGATTCTGTGTGCACTCTCCAGGTCAGGAATTTCGCTTGCCTTGAAGAGGGAAGTTAATGCACAGCAGTATTCCAGTCTAGAGAAAACAAACGATTTGAAGAGAATCATCATTGGCGTTGTCGTCCCTAGTTTTGAAGGTTGTCATTATCTATTCTATCATTTTTCTTGCAGATGTGGTAGATACATTGCTGTGGTCTTTGAAGGTGAGATTCTCTGACATTATCACTTCCAAGTCCTTCACATTACTTTTCGCTCTATTGGATGGTTAGAAATTTTTTGTGTACCCTGATACAGATTGAATTTCCTTAAGTTTTCTATATTTGAGTAGATGAAATTTCTCATCATTGAACTTAACATTGTTTTGCGTAGCCCATTTGAAGATTTGGTTGATGTCCGCTAGGAGTCTTGCGGTGTCTTCAGTGGAAGACACTCATGTCAATTCGGGTGTCATCTGCAAAGGACAACACGTAGCTATGGCTTACGTCTCTGTCTTTGTTTGATATGAAGAATAGGAATAGGATGGAGTGAGTACTGTGCCTTGTGGAACAGAGCTTTTCACCGTAGCCGCCTCAGACTTTACTCTGTTTGCTATTACTCTGTGTTCTATTTGTTAGTAAGTTATAGATCCATCTACCAACTTTTCCTGTTATTCATTTATCCCACTTTCTTATTAAGGTTTTCGCAACGTCTATGTTTACTACATCTGCATTTTGTTTATCCTCTATAGCATCCTGGACCTTGTCATAGTGGTCCAGTAGGTAGAAAAGGCAGGAGCGACCTGCTCTAAACCCCTGTTGCTCTGGGTTGTTAACTGATGGGTATCTTTCAAGGATTTTCATGATATGGGATGTTAGTGCTATCGATGGTCTGTTGTTCTTTGCAATTGTTTTACTGACCCCTTTGTAGAGTGGGGCTATATCTGCTGTTTTTAGTGATTGTGGGATGACCCCTGTGTCCATGCTCCCTCTCCATAGAATGCTGAAGGCACATGACAAGGGCTTCTTGCAGTTCTTGATGAACACAGTTCCGTGAGTCTAGGTGTGGGGGTAGAGTGCATGGGCATGTTATTTATTGCCTTTTGAAAATCTTGTGGTGTGTAGCATAATATCAGCGTTTTTTGAGATGGCCTAATTTTGAGTCTTTTTGGGACTTCAGTATCTCACTCATTTCTTTGCTGTCATCTGTGTATGTCCCATCTCGCCTAAGCAGGGGCCCAGTATTTGATTTTGTTTTACCTTTAAATCTGGCATAAGAGAATAATTATTTTGTTTTGTTTTTTTATTTTCCTTTATGTCCTTTAGTTCTTCCTGCGATTCTTGCCTCCTCAATGAATCCTTAAGCTTAAGCTCGATATTTGCTATTTCTGTGACCAGTGCCTCCTTTGTATTACAGATATATTAGCCTCTGTCAGCAGCTCTGTGATTCTTTGCCTTCGATTGTATTGGGAGCGTTTCTCTCTTTCTGCTTTACACCTTTTCTTTCTTTATCTTAATGGAGTGTGCCTTGAGCATACTTCAAGTGCTGTTTAGGATCCGTGTTGTTTAGGATATCTTTCTAATTTGCTTCATTTACGACATGATTGACTTGTTCCCAGTGTAAGTTTTTGCTATTGAAGTTGAATTTTGTGAAGGCACCCCAATAACTGATCACATTTTGCTGATAAAGCGCCCTGTGCATACATGTCTGTACCTCTATTTTGTTGTGGTCTAAGTGTAATGTCTTTGATACGGTTACATTACGTTTCAGATCTGAGTTGTGAAGATGAGGTTCAGTGTATATTCTAGTCTTGTCGACTCTTTTATTTGCTGGTTTAAGGTGAATTTGGTGCAGAGATTTAATAGTTCGTGTGTGAGTGAATTTTTATCTGAGCTACCTCCTGAGGTGATCTATGCTAAAATATTATTTGCTACACTCCTCCATTTTAGGTGTCTCAAGTTGAAATCCCACAGCAGCAAGATGTTTGGGGCAGGATTTAGTAGACTTTCCAGACAGTGGTCGATTTTTGAAAGCTGTTCCTGGAACTGCTGGTAGGTTGCATCCGGAGGTTTGTATGCAATCATGTTAACAAGGTATTGGTTTTCGATCTTTACTGCTTTTACTACATTGTGTGAGGTGTTTTGTAGTTCTGAGAAAATGAGCGACTGTGACATACAGAATCCCCCACCCCTTGTTGCCTGTTTAGCCTGTCGCATCAGATTAGGTTGTAACTTGGGATCTATATTTCGTTGTCAAAATGATTCTTCATGTAGGTCTGTGAAAGCTGTAAACATTGCATTTGACTCCGTGAGCAGTCCCTTGATGTAAGGTATTTTGTTGTTTGCTGGTGGCGTTACACCCTGTATGTTTGCAAAGATAAATGTCGTTATATTGTTGGAATTGAGGGGGGTTTTGTTTGCTGGCATTAATATCTGTTGTTCTGGAGTGGAGGCTAATGCTTTCCTTGATACCGAATATCTTTTAATAAAATTCTGTATATTATAGTATGTTTTGTATATACGTACTTTGTTCACCTATGCATTTTAACAAAGTAAAAAGCTTGTTATAGTGTTCTGTTGATCATTTTATTTACCAAGTTTTTACCTGTACCTCAAACTTGAGAAGTATTGAACTTTAAATGTTATGAAAGGTGATATACGAAGGTGATTTTGAAACTGTGAGGAAAACGAACGTCTTAACATGTCTGGCAAACCAAAGAGGTATTGTGTAATGCTGAGCAAGACAGGTAGGTATTAGGTCACAGAGGGAAGGGCAGTCGAGAGAGGTGGGTTGATGGAGAGGGTTCTTGTTGTAAGGAATTGGAGCCAATTGGAGCCAACATTCATGTAGTACTAAGAAAACTCTGAGCAAAATTATCAAAGTACATCACTTAGCACTATAATAAGGAACCCTTGACCGATAATGTGAATTGTCTCACATGTTCAGTTATTTACCCTCTGAGTCGCCCCTGACTGCACCTCTCATAACCTAGACACAGAGGAAATGGAAAGTGGTGAACATGAGTAACAGAGAACGGGACATGAGAAGCTAGAAATTTTCTGAGAAGTGGAAAAGATACCTGAAGGGCAAAGATGCACATGAAAGAATGAGTGTTACTGAGTATAAAAAAAATACTTACCATGCAAGACAAAAAGACATACGAAAAAAGAGAGTCTATATTCAATAATCTATAATGCAGAAAATGCAAAAGTTAATCTAGAAGGCTGGATCAGAAGTTTAATCTCGACACATCCAAATATAAATCAGAGAAGGTTCAAGAGTCGTGAACAAGCACGTTGACCATTATATAAGGGAAGTTCTCTGAGCTTGGCACTTTGTTGAAAATCTTAGAAATAAGTCACAGCTTAAAAAGAATTCATAAGTACAATATCCTAAGTGTGTACTGACGTATCTTTAACATGATGTCAGATAGTAATGGGAGAGTATAAACAAAGAATTCTTCAGATCAATGGTGTAAAATAAGTTGATTGAGCTAGAAAGAATATCTCATAAGACGCCAGGAACCAGTAATGCCAACTGTTGTTACTGAAGCGAAGGTACACACAGATATTGGCTCTTTGTTTATATTTTCCTTTTATTTGTAAAGTGCTTCTTAAATATTTAAAATTACAATTATAATAAATATGTTGATGCACTGTATTTAAGCTGAGGTGCCGAGACATCATGGAGCACAAAAAATGGTAGTGTAACCTAAGTATTGTAAAAAGATGCTTGATCCCCAAGAGAGAGATAACAAATATAAATTCGACAAAAAATATTTTAAATTAATGCAATATACACAATAGTTGCTCATGTGATGAATAATTATTCATGAATTATTAAAACATTGCATCCTAATGACATAATTCAGCTAACAGTTTCCTAACCTTAAGTTTATTAAAACACTGCAGCCTAATGACATAATTCAGCTAACAGTTTCCTAACCTTAAGTTTATTAAAACATTGCATCCTAATGACATAATTCAGCTAACAGTTTCATAACCTTAAGTTTATTAAAACACTGCAGCCTAATGACATAATTCAGCTAACAGTTTCCTAACCTTAAGTTTATTAAAACACTGCAGCCTAATGACATAATTCAGCATACAAAATAATATTTGCATGTTCAGCGAGTTTCATTTTTGGTGATGATTTTATTATATAATACACAGGGTGTTCACATAAACACTCCTTGATTTCAAGCATGTAACTTTATTATAATAATCTTTCAGAGTTAGTAGCTTCAAATGCAGGACTTCATTCAGTTTCATGAAGTATAGGGTAGTATTAAAGGCACTCCGTGTGCGCCCCTCTGGTTGCTCGTCGAACATCGATGTGATAGTCCAGTTCGATCCAGACGCTCTGCAGCATATCTGGTGTTATCATGTGAACTGCTTCAGTGATCGATATTTTCAGCTCATCCAGGGCTACAGGTAGTGGTGGTACGTAAACTGTGCTCTTCACGTACCCACAAAGAAAGAAGTCACAAACAGTTAGGTCCTGTGACCTCGCAGGCCATTTGCAGAGGTCACCGGACCTAACTGTTTGTGAAGAGCACAGTTTACGTACCACCACTACTAGCAACCCTGGACGAACTGAAAATATCGATCACTGAGGTAGTTCGCATGATAACACCAGATACCCTGCAGAGCGTCTGGACCGAACTGGACATCGATGTTTGCCGAACAACCAGAGGGGCGCACACGGAGTGCCTTTAATGCTACCCTATACCTCACGAAACTAAATGAAATCCCGCGTCTGAAGCTCCTAACTGTGAAAGATTATTACAGTAAAGTAACATGTTATACCTGTTTAAAACCAGGGAGTATTTTTGTGGCCACCCTGAATTGTTTATACACGATATATAATTAGGGTGTTTGCTGTATACGAGGAAAGATGTAACTGGTGTCGATTTGCTCTACGATGATATTGTAAAGTTGACTGGTATCCACTTGCACAAGAACGGAGGTGGACATGTGTGGCTGGTGTCACTTGCTCTACTACTGAGGAGAAGAGGTGTGTCTGGTGTCACTTGCTCTACTACTGAGGAGAAGAGGTGTGGCTGGTGTCACTTGCTCTACTACTGAGGAGAAGAGGTGTGTCTGGTGTCACTTGCTCTACTACTGAGGAGAAGAGGTGTCTCTGGTGTCACTTGCTCTACTACTGAGAAGAAGAGTGTCTGGTGTCATTTGCACAACTACTGAGGAGAAGAGGTGTGGCTGGTGTCACTTGCTCTACTACTGAGGAGAAGAGGTGTGGCTGGTGTCACTTGCTCTACTACTGAGGAGAAGAGGTGTGTCTGGTGTCACTTGCTCTACTACTGAGGAGAAGACGAGTGTCTGGTGTCACTTGCTCTACTACTGAGGAGAAGAGGTGTGTCTGGTGTCACTTGCTCTACTACTGAGGAGAAGAGGTGTGTCTGGTGTCACTTGCTCTACTACTGAGGAGAAGAGGTGTGGCTGGTGTCACTTGCTCTACTACTGAGGAGAAGACGAGTGTCTGGTGTCACTTGCTCTACTACTGAGGAGAAGAGGTGTGTCTGGTGTCACTTGCTCTACTACTGAGGAGAAGAGGTGTGTCTGGTGTCACTTGCTCTACTACTGAGGAGAAGAGGTGTCTCTGGTGTCACTTGCTCTACTACTGAGAAGAAGAGTGTCTGGTGTCATTTGCACAACTACTGAGGAGAAGAGGTGTGTCTGGTGTCACTCGTTCTACTACTGAGGAGAAGAGGTGTGTCTGGTGTCACTTGCTCTACTACTGAGGAGAAGAGGTGTGTCTGGTGTCACTTGCTCTACTACTGAGGAGAAGAGGTGTCTCTGGTGTCACTTGCTCTACTACTGAGAAGAAGAGTGTCTGGTGTCATTTGCACAACTACTGAGGAGAAGAGGTGTGTCTGGTGTCACTTGCTCTACTACTGAGGAGAAAAGGTGTGTCTGGTGTCACTTGCTCTACTACTGAGGAGAAGAGGTGTGTCTGGTGTCACTTGCTCTACTACTGAGGAGAAGAGGTGTGGCTGGTGTCACTTGCTCTACTACTGAGGAGAAGAGGCGTGTCTGGAGTTTACCTGGAGAGAGTTTCGGGGGTCAACGCCCCCGCGGCCCGATCTGTGACCAGGCCTCCTGGTGGATCAGCGCCTGATCAACCAGGCTGTTGCTGCTGGCTGCACGCAAACCAACGTACGAGCCACAGCCCGGCTGATCAGGAACTGCCTTTAGGTGCTTGTCCAGTGCCAGCTTGAAGACTGCCAGGGGTCTGTTGGTAATCCCCCTTATGTGTGCTGGGAGGCAGTTGAACAGTCTCGGTCCCCTGACACTTATTGTATGGTCTCTTAACGTGCTAGTGACACCCCTGCTTTTCATTGGGGGGATGGTGCATCGTCTGCCAAGTCTTTTGCTTTCGTAGTGAGTGATTTTCGTGTGCAAGTTCGGTACTAGTCCCTCTAGGATTTTCCAGGTGTATATAATCATGTATCTCTCCCTCCTGCGTTCCAGGGAATACAGGTTTAGAAACCTCAAGCGCTCCCAGTAATTGAGGTGTTTTATCTCCGTTATGCGCGCCGTGAAAGTTCTCTGTACATTTTCTAGGTCGGCAATTTCACCTGCCTTGAAAGGTGCTGTTAGAGTGCAGCAATATTCCAGCCTAGATAGAACAAGTGACCTGAAGAGTGTCATCATGGGCTTGGCCTCCCTAGTTTTGAAGGTTCTCATTATCCATCCTGTCATTTTTCTAGCAGATGCGATTGATACAATGTTATGGTCCTTGAAGGTGAGATCCTCCGACATAATCACTCCCAGGTCTTTGACGTTGGTGTTTCGCTCTATTTTGTGGCCAGAATTTGTTTTGTACTCTGATGAAGATTTAATTTCCTCATGTTTACCATATCTGAGTAATTGAAATTTCTCATCGTTGAACTTCATATTGTTTTCTGCAGCCCACTGAAAGATTTGGTTGATGTCCGCCTGGAGCCTTGCAGTGTCTGCAATGGAAGACACTGTCATGCAGATTCGGGTGTCATCTGCAAAGGAAGACACGGTGCTGTGGCTGACATCCTTGTCTATGTCGGATATGAGGATGAGGAACAAGATGGGAGCTAGTACTGTGCCTTGTGGAACAGAGCTTTTCACCGTAGCTGCCTCGGACTTTACTCTGTTGACGACTACTCTCTGTGTTCTGTTAGTGAGGAAATTATAGATCCATCGACCAACTTTTCCTGTTATTCCTTTAGCGCGCATTTTGTGCGCTATTACGCCATGGTCACACTTGTCGAAGGCTTTTGCAAAGTCTGTATATATTACATCTGCATTCTTTTTGTCTTCTAGTGCATTTAGGACCTTGTCGTAGTGATCCAGTAGTTGAGACAGACAGGAGCGACCTGTTCTAAACCCATGTTGCCCTGGGTTGTGTAACTGATGGGTTTCTAGATGGGTGGTGATCTTGCTTCTTAGGACCCTTTCAAAGATTTTTATGATATGGGATGTTAGTGCTATTGGTCTGTAGTTCTTTGCTGTTGCTTTACTGCCCCCTTTGTGGAGTGGGGCTATGTCTGTTGTTTTTAGTAACTGAGGGACGACCCCCGTGTCCATGCTCCCTCTCCATAGGATGGAAAAGGCTCGTGATAGGGGCTTCTTGCAGTTCTTGATGAACACAGAGTTCCATGAGTCTGGCCCTGGGGCAGAGTGCATGGGCATGTCATTTATCGCCTGTTCGAAGTCATTTGGCGTCAGGATAACATCGGATAGGCTTGTGTTAATCAAATTTTGTGGCTCTCTCATAAAAAATTCATTTTGATCTTCGACTCTCAGTCTGGTTAGCGGCTTGCTAAAAACTGAGTCATATTGGGACTTGAGTAGCTCACTCATTTCCTTGCTGTCATCTGTGTAGGACCCATCTTGTTTAAGTAGGGGCCCAATACTGGACGTTGTTCTCGATTTTGATTTGGCATAGGAGAAGAAATACTTTGGGTTTCTTTCGATTTCATTTATGGCTTTTAGTTCTTCCCGCGATTCCTGACTCCTAAAGGATTCTTTTAGCTTAAGTTCGATGCTTGCTATTTCTCTGACCAGTGTCTCCCTGCGCATTTCTGATATATTGACCTCTTTTAGCCGCTCTGTTATTCTTTTCCGTCGCCTGTAAAGGGAGCGCCTGTCTCTTTCTATTTTACATCTACTCCTCCTTTTTCTTAGAGGAATAAGCCTTGTGCATACATCGAGTGCCACCGAGTTAATCTGTTCTAGGCATAAGTTTGGGTCTGTGTTGCTTAGTATATCTTCCCAGCTTATATCGGTTAGGACTTGGTTTACTTGGTCCCACTTTATGTTTTTGTTATTGAAGTTGAATTTGGTGAATGCTCCCTCGTGACTAGTCTCATTTTGTCGGTCTGAGGCTCCACGCATACATGTCTGAACCTCAATTATGTTGTGATCTGAGTATATTGTTTTTGATATGGTGACATTTCTTATCAGATCATCATTGTTAGTGAAGATGAGGTCTAGTGTATTCTCCAGTCTAGTAGGCTCTATTATTTGCTGGTTTAAATTGAATTTTGTGCAGAGATTTAAAAGCTCGTGTGAGTGTGAGTTTTCATCAGAGCTGCCTCCTGGTGTTATTACTGCAACAATATTATTTGCTATATTCCTCCATTTTAGGTGCCTTAAGTTGAAATCCCCCAGGAGCAAGATGTTGGGTGCAGGAGCTGGAAGATTTTCCAGACAGTGGTCAATTTTTAACAGCTGTTCCTGGAATTGCTGGGATGTTGCATCCGGAGGCTTGTAGACTACCACAATGACTAGGTTTTGGTTCTCGACCTTTACTGCTAAAACTTCCACTACGTCATTTGAGGCATTAAGCAGTTCTGTGCAAACAAGTGACTCTGCAATGTACAGGCCAACCCCCCCTTTTTGCCTGTTCACTCTGTCACATCTGTATAGGTTGTAACCTGGGATCCATATTTCGTTGTCCAAGTGATCCTTTATGTGGGTCTCAGTGAAAGCCGCGAACATTGCCTTTGCCTCTGCAAGCAGTCCACGGATGAAAGGTATTTTGTTGTTTATTGCTGGCTTTAGACCCTGTATATTTGCAAAGAAGAATGTTATCGGACTGGTGGTATTGTTGGTACTGGGGGGGGATTTTTTTTCCGGCATTAGTATCTGTATCTGTTGGTTTGGAGTGGAGGCCATCGACTGTGGTTCCACTCCAGGAATGACTGGATTTGGTGTACGATTTCTGCCATTTCCTGCCAGTTTTTTTTCCTTCCTGGCACTAAAAAACCTCTCCCTCTTGAGTGGCTGTGGCTACCCAGGTTTTCCCATGGCCTGGATGTTTTGTATCTTTTTGTCCCCTTTAGATGGTATGCCTGGCAATTTAAGTTATAGCACAGTCTTTCCTGTACTGAAGAGGTACACATTTCAGGGTGAAAAAGCTTACAGGAAGGGAGTTTGCATTTTCCTGTTGTCATATGGGCATGACATTTTCTAGGGTGGTCATAGTTGCATGTCCCATCTGTTTTTCCAGATTTCCCATGCCAGCAGATACCAAGTGCATAGTATGTGCACAGGCTTGGTTTCCGTTTGCCTTGGGTTTCTGTGACTGTATTCCCTGTTGGTGCATGTTTCCCTGTCTTATTCCTATCCTCCCTAGCACCAACAATGGAGCTCCCACCAGTTGTTTTTGGTAATTTATCCTCACTATTGCTATTGGAGTCCTCTTGTTTGCTATTTCCTGCGGTATTTCTGGTTTGCAATATTGGTTTTATCTTATCTTTGACTACACTTGTTTCCCTACTATGGCTCCTGTCCTCTATGAGGTCATTTATATGTATTCCTTCCTGCGTATAATTCCCGACTACCTGGACAAAATCTCCAGCTTCACCATTACTGTCTACCAGGACAGTATCTCCAGCTTCACCATTTCTGTCTCCCAGGACAGCACCTCCAGCTTCCCCATTACTGTCTCCCAGGACAGTATCTCCAGCTTCACCATTACTGTCTCCCAGGACAGCACCTCCAGCTTCACCATTACTGTCTCCCAGGACAGCACCTCCAGCTTCACCATTACTGTCTCCCAGGACAGCACTATCAGCCCTACATTTACTGACTACCAGGACATCACCTCCAGCCTTACAGTTTGTGACTACATGGCCAGTATCAAGGGCAGTACCATTCAGCCCGGACTTTTTATGTTCCCATCTGTTGTAGAAAGCTTCCAGGTTTTCTATGAAAGCAGCTTTGATGTTATCCTCTTTTAATACCCTTGTGATTTTAGTCCACAGATTTTCCTCATTTGGGCATACCCAAAAACACTTCTCTGTTTTAATACTGCTTGTAGCTAGTTCTGGGATATCTGCACAAGGAGCGTGACACCAATTTCCACAAAAATGACAATTTATCCATGTGGTAGCCCGTTTGTTTGACTGACCACAGACTACACACAGCTTCATAATGATTTGAATGGTTGATTTACTGCAAGTCTACTAGCAACCTCTTGAATATTATATTAATAACCTTAAATGAAGCTCTAGCTATTTGTATTTCTGTTTCTAACTCTTTTTGTATATTGGACAGCTTACCGTCACGTTCCTGATTTTTAATGTTTGTGTTTATAAGGGCGCCTACAAACCCATCCGTTTACAGTCTGCTTTATTGTCCAATGAAACTGTTTGAAACCAGTCCCGGGTTCGGACCAGTCAAGGGTTCGGACCAGTCGATCTGCTCTGATCAGTGGGTCACTTATTTAAAACATACTGGTCGGTGATTTGAGCTAACACATGAAGGATCTACTGGAAATTATCTACCCGAGTAATATGTGATTTGACTGATACAAAAGTATAACTTGCGTGTTGAAGAGCCGGTGATATCTGGCAGCTCCTACAATGACGTACAGTCGACCTCTTTGTTTATCAATCGCTGTATCTGGCTTTTCTATTTTTGTTTTTCCGTCTCCACCACAATAAATGCTATATTATCACTATAGTTGACTGGTGCAAATTTTGGAGGAAGGGCGCTTTTTCTGTAGTAATAATTGCTTCTCGTTGTGTATATTCGACCGCTGGTAACTACAGGTTATATGAAATTCACAGTAACGTCTCGTATTTCAAGAAAATGAAACTAATGAAAGTCACTCCACTCCACTAAGTACCATTATAATACTGGTTAGTTGCTACTACAACACTGTATTCTGCTATTCACTGGTATCACTAGATTATATGCGAGTACACTAGCAGGCCAGGAAGATTATTAAAAACAGCTGACCTGTTGTAAGTTTCTGGCGACTTCTGGCACCTGCCTCTATAGGCTTATCACTTCATTTACAAATTCACCTGTTTTCAAATGACACTTTAGCCTTTATCATCAATATACTAGGGAGCCACTGTAGTATACACTATACACTATGTATACTCAAAGCTTTCAGGGAGACTTTCTTTCCTCTGACACAACGTTCAATTATTATTATTTTTTCCACACGGGAAACAGGCCTATGATTCCCCTCTGGCAGTAAACTCTGCTAGGTAATGCACACTAATTCTCCTTTTTTGACTCAGTATATAATGTTTTCCGCCCAAGATTGGTTCCAGGCGCTAGAGGGATGTATCGTATAGGATTGATGACACAAATTAAAGTTCTAGCACGTAAGAGCGACCGTGAAAACACCAGAAAGCCGGGAGCACAACGAGGCACGCTGACGGTTGGTTAGTGGACATTGTTGCTGAGGAGCAGAGGCGTGGCTGGTGTAACTTGCTCTACTACTGAGGAGAAGAGGAGGCTGGTGTCACTTGCTCTACTGCTGAGGAGAAGAGGTATGTCTTGTGTCACTTGCTGTACTGCTGAGGAGAAGAGGTGTATCTGGTGTCACTTGCTCTATTACTGAGGAGAAGAGATGTGGCTGGTGTCACTTGCTCTACTGCTGAGGAGAAGAGGTGTGTCTGGAGTCACTTGCTCTACTACTGAGGAGAAGAGGTGTGGCTGGTGTCACTTGTTCTACTACCGAGGAGAAGAGGTGTGTCTGTTGTCACTTGCTCTACTACTGAGGAGAAGAGGTGTGTCTGGTGTCACTTGCTCTACTACTGAGGAGAAGACGAGTGTCTGGTGTCACTTGTTCTACTACCGAGGAGAAGAGGTGTGTCTGGTGTCACTTGCTCTACTACTGAGGAGAAGAGGTGTAGCTGGTGTCAGTTGCTCTACTACTGAGGAGAAGAGGTGTAGCTGGTGTCACTTGCTCTACTACTGAGGAGAAGAGGTGTAGCTGGTGTCAGTTGCTCTACTACTGAGGAGAAGAGGTGTAGCTGGTGTCAGTTGCTCTACTACTGAGGAGAAGAGGTGTGTCTGGTGTCACTTGCTCTACTACTGAGGACAAGAGGTGTAGCTGGTGTCACTTGCTCTACTACTGAGGAGAAGAGGTGTGTCTGGTGTCACTTGCTCTACTACTGAGGAGAAGAGGTGTAGCTGGTGTCAGTTGCTCTACTACTGAGGAGAAGAGGTGTGTCTGGTGTCACTTGCTCTACTACTGAGGAGAAGAGGTGTAGCTGGTGTCACTTGCTCTACTACTGAGGAGAAGAGGTGTGTCTGGTGTCACTTGCTCTACTACTGAGGAGACGAGGTGTAGCTGGTGTCAGTTGCCCTACTACTGAGGAGAAGAGGTGTAGCTGGTGTCACATGCTCTACTACTGAGAAGAGGTGTGGCTGGTGTCACTTGCTCTACTACTGAGGAGAAGAGGTGTGGCTGGTGTCAATTGCTCTACTACTGAGGAGAAGAGGTGTAGCTGGTGTCAGTTGCTCTACTACTGAGGAGAAGAGGTGTGGCTGGTGTCACTTGCTCTACTGCTGAGGAGAAGAGGTATAGCTGGTGTTAGTTGCTCTACTACTGAGGAGAAGAGGTGTGGCTGGTGTCACTTGCTCTACTGCTGAGGAGAAGAGGTGTAGCTGGTGTCAGTTGCTCTACTACTGAGGAGAAGAGGTGTGGCTGGTGTCACTTGTTCTACAACTGAGGAGAAGAGGCGTGGCTGGTGTCACTTGCTCTACTGCTGAGGAGAAGAGGTATAGCTGGTGTCAGTTGCTCTACTGAGGAGAAGAGGTGTGGCTGGTGTCACTTGTTCTATTACTGAGGAGAAGAGGTGTGTCTGGTGTCACTTGTTCTATTACTGAGGAGAAGAGGTGTGTCTGGTGTCACTTGTTCTACTACTGAGGAGAAGAGGTGTGGCTGGTGTCATTTGCTCTACTACTGAGGAGAATAGGTGTGTCTGGTGTCATTTGCTCTACTACTGAGGAGAAGAGGTGTGTCTTGTGTCACTTATTCTATTACTGAGGAGAAGAGGTGTGGCTGTTGTCACTTGCTCTACTGCTGAGAAGAGGTGTGGCTGTTGTCACTTGCTCTACTACTGAGGAGAGGTGTGGCTGTTGTCCCTTGCTCTACTACTGCTGAGAAGAGGTGTGGCTGTTGTCACTTGCTCTACTGCTGAGGAGAAGAGGTGTGGCTGGTGTCACTTGTTCTACAACTGAGGAGAAGAGGCGTGGCTGGTGTCACTTGCTCTACTGCTGAGGAGAAGAGGTGTGGCTGGTGTCACTTGTTCTATTACTGAGGAGAAGAGGTGTGTCTGGTGTCACTTGTTCTATTACTGAGGAGAAGAGGTGTGTCTGGTGTCACTTGTTCTACTACTGAGGAGAAGAGGTGTGGCTGGTGTCATTTGCTCTACTACTGAGGAGAATAGGTGTGTCTGGTGTCATTTGCTCTACTACTGAGGAGAAGAGGTGTGTCTTGTGTCACTTATTCTATTACTGAGGAGAAGAGGTGTGGCTGTTGTCACTTGCTCTACTGCTGAGAAAAGGTGTGGCTGTTGTCACTTGCTCTACTGCTGAGGAGAGGTGTGGCTGTTGTCACTTGCTCTACTGCTGAGGAGAGATGTGGCTGGCGACTGGTTGTTCTCCCAGGTTAAACTGCAGTAATATCACCACGAACGATGACACAGCACTCAGCATCTGCACAACATAACATAAATATCAATTGTTGCTCTGATTTAGATCACTGTCTACGCTTTTTATGGGATCTGGAAGAAGATTGTTAATAATTTGTTTTGAAATCTTTTGAAAAAGTTATCTGAACAGATTTGTAGTCATTGCTAGAAATATTGTTCAAATGATCTGCATCTACATGTCTGAAATAAAAATTCGGTGTTTACAAAAAAAAAAAAAATATTTAAATGAAACTGGTGTTTTTTTTAAGTTTCGCTATAATACAACATAAATATGTTTATTGGGATATATTAACACAGAGATAAACCGATAGAAATTATTTTCAATAAATAAGCTGACCAAACACCTGATGGAGTTACAGCACCAGATGGAGTAACAACGCATGATGGAGGAACAACACGTGATGGAGGAACAACACATGATGGAGGAACAACACATGATGGAGGAACAACACATGATGGAGTAACAACACATGATGGAGGAACAACACGTGATGGAGGAACAACACGTGATGGAGGAACAACACGTGATGGAGGAACAACACGTGATGGAGGAACAACACGTGATGGAATAAAAGCACGTGATGGAGTAACAACACGTGATGGAGGAACAACACGTGATGGAGGAACAACACGTGATGGAGGAACAACACGTGATGGAGGAACAACACGTGATGGAGGAACAACACGTGATGGAGGAACAACACATGATGGAGGAACAACACGTGATGGAATAAAAGCACGTGATGGAGTAACAACACGTGATGGAGGAACAACACGTGATGGAGGAACAACACGTGATGGAGGAACAACACGTGATGGAGGAACAACACGTGATGGAGGAACAACACGTGATGGAATAAAAGCACGTGATGGGTTAATAGCACGTGATGGTGTAACAACACGAGTGGAGTAATAACATAAGAACATAAGAAAGAAGGAACGCTGCAGCAGACCTACTGGCCCATGCGGGGCAGGTCCATACCAACCCCAGCTTAGACCAATGGCCCACCCAGTCAGGTAACCTCCACTCGAGGAAGGAGCACGGTATCTGACCCAATAGCACCAGCTAGTCAGGTCCAATTCACGCCCACCCACACCCACTCATGTATTTATCTAACCTATTTTTAAAACTACACAACGTCTTAGCTTCTATAACGATACTCGGGAATTTGTTCCAGTCATCCACAACTCTATTACCAAACCAGTGTTTCCTGAATCATTCCTGAATCTAAATTTTTCCAACTTGAAACCATTGCTGCGAGTCCTGTCTAGGCTAGATATTTTTAGTACCATACGTATTTACATCCAATTTATTTATTCCTGTTTTCCATTTATACACCTCAATCATATCCCCCTTAATTCTACGCCTTTCTAGAGAGTGCAGATTCAGGGTCCTCAGCCAATCCTCATAGAGAAGATTTCTGATACATGGGATCATCTTTGTCATCCTCCTCTGTACGTTTTCCAGAACATTTATATCCATTCTGTAATACGGTGACCAGAACTGTGTAGCACATTCTAAATGAGGCCTAACCAAGGATATAAAGAGTTGAACAACAACCTGAGGACTTCTATTATTTATACTTCTTGATTGAAGCCAAGGATTCTGTTAGCTTTATTGCGAACACTTATGCACTGTTGTCTTGGTTTCAGGTTACTGCCAACCAGAACTCTTAAATCCTTATCACAATCAGTAATATTAAGATCTACATTATTTAGTTTATATGTGGCGTGGTTGTTATCCTGTCCAACATTTTGAACTTTACATTTGTCTATATTAAACTGTATTTACCACTTCTCCGACCATTGCATCAGTCTATTCAAATCATCCTGGAGCGCTCTAGCATCCTCATTAGAATGAATTGGACGGCCTATTTTGCTTGTGTCGCTATTTATTCCCACCTCTACATCGTATATGTAAATTGTGAACAAGGGGCCCAACACTGACCCCTGAGGAACACCGCCTGTGAGTGCCCTCATTCTGATTTCTCCCAGTTTATGCCAACTCTCTACTGTCTATTTGTCAACCATGCCTCTACCCAAGAAAAAAATTCTCGTCCTATTCCGTATGCCTGTTTCCTCAATAGCCTCTGATATGGAACTCTATTGAAAGCCTTACTGAAGCCCATATACACAATATCATATTCAATACCATGATCTACCTCCTCAAATACCTTAGTGAAGGAAGTTAGTAAATTTATAAGACAGGAACGCCTCATTGTAAAACCGTGCTGAGATTCATTAATCAGTTTATGCCTTTCAAGATGGCTACGAATTGCTTCGAGAATTATTGATTCCATAAATTTTCCCAGTATGGAGGTAAGGCTTATTGGTCTATAGTTCGAAGCTGAGGACATATCATCTGCCTTATAAATAGGTATTACATTTGCCATTTTTCACTTATCAGGCACTATGCCAGTTTGTAGTGATATGTTAAAAAGATTGGCCAAAGGTTTGCTAAGTTCCTCTTTACATTCCTTTAAAACCCTTGCAAACAATTCTTCAGGGCCTGGGCATTTTTTAGATTTTAATTTTGTCTAAGGACCATGTCACTAGTTACCCCAGCCGTGCATAGTTTATAATCGTCCTGGTCTACATAATATATTATTTCTGGAATTTCGCTAGTATCTTCCTTAACAAAAACTGAGAGGAAGTATATATTGAAAATTTCACACATTTCCTTATCACTGTCAGTGATCTGACCTGAAAGAACCCTTTTGGGTTAGTCTTTGAATCCCTTGCGACCTTTGCCTCATAATCCCTTTTTGCTTTTCTTATTCCTTTTTTTATTTCTCTCTTTAACTGAATATATTGATTTCTTAATTGCCCATCCCTTCTTTTGATATGCCTATACATGCCTCTCTTTTGACCAACGAGATGTTTTAATCTATTATTCATCCATTTGCGATGATTTTTGTTAGATCTAATTTCCCTACTCAGAACAAAAGTTGTCTGGGCAAAAATCATATTGGCAAGCTGCACCACCAACCTGACCCATAGCCAGGTCATCCCAATTTAGCCCACCCAGGTAATTTCTCATTGCCATGAAATCAACCATCTGGGTAATTCCATGATATATTGAAACTAAGTGATTTGTGATCACTTTCCCCAAGCTCATCATTTACCTCAAGATTATTAATTAGTGATTCTTTGTTGGAAAGAATCAAATCAAGCAGGTTGTTTCCTCTAGTTAGTTCTGTCAAAAACTGTTTAAAAAAAGCAATCCTGAACCGTATCAAGAAAATCACTAGACTCAAGATTTCCTGTCACATTGTTCCAATCAATTTGTCTAAAGTTTATATCTCCCACTAACACATTTTCATATCTAGATGTCTCATGAATTTCATCCCATAACAGCTTACTGCACTCTCTATCAAGGTTTGGGGGCCTATAAATCACACCCAAAATTAACTTTTCACGACCCTTGAGAAACTGTAGCCAAACAGATTCTGTGTCCGATGTTTCTAATCTTATATCTTGTCTAACCCAACAATTTAAATTATCTCTGATGTACATCGCCACACAACCACCCTTCCTGTTGACCCTATCAGTGTGGAATAGTTTATAACCCTGTATGTTGCATTCACAAGGCATTTTTCTATCTTTCAAGTTGAACCAGGTCTCTGTTATAGCAATAATATCTATATTACTTGCATTTGCAAGTAATCTTAGCTCATCTATCTTTTTTCTTAGACTCCTACTATTTGTATAGTAAACCTTAAAAGGGAGCTAGTCACTCGTTGCCCTCTACTATCTCTCTTTGTTTGTTGATCAACTGATTTGTCTTTACTAGCAACTTTATTTTGAATATTGTCTTTTAAACATATCCCTGAGTATCCTGGTTATATCTGCTGTTTTCAACCCTAGTACTGCAGCCTGATTTTTTCCCACAGACACCCATGCGACTATAATCTATCAGTTTAAGTCTTAGGCATGTCACCGATAACCCCCTCAATCGAATTGGCTAATGCAACAATTCCAGCCCCAGAGAGATGAACCCCATCCCTTGCATACATATGTTTGCCATATAATTTGTCCTAGTTATCAAAGAATGGGATTGCAAGTTCCTTGCAGTCGTTGGGTTGTCACTCAACATCTGTGACACCCCCACCCAGTCATCAGCAACGGCTACAATTTCTACAACACGCAGTGACAACAACATCAGACACCCCAGTACATATTAGCGTTGAATTCAGATATTATTTTTATATTTCATTTTTCATTTCTCTTTCAAGTAGGACAAAAATTTATATTTAATTGTTTTATATTTTCATTTCTAAATAATAAAGTGTTTATATTTGACTGTTATTATTCTTTTTCTATTCATTAATTTTCCTGAGGAGGAGCCAGCCTTGGTAATACTGAAGTTGTTACAGGGCTGAGTAAGCCTTCACAGGGCTTGTTCCCATTGCCTGACATAATATTATGCAACTTGCTGACTGTCACCAACACCAGCTCCTGGGAGGCACACCCTCTGTTTGAAGTTTCTATCTGTGTTTCAAAAAATCACGGTCCATATATCTTGCCTGAGAATCTCCCACAATTAGAATATTCTTACCTTGATAAGCAGAGGAGACCATGGTACCTTTAACCTCACTAACCACTGAAATACACTCGTCCTGGAGAACAGAGAATCGATTTCCTGCTTTCACATCTTCTCTGTTAACCTTCCTTATCATCCTTCTTCCTGAATTGTGAACCACTTGTCACTTAAAGCTGCTGCCACTCTCCAAATCACTGCTGGTAACTTTTTCCTTCTTACCAGGTACAACCATCTCACACTCACTCGCAAAACCATCTAGACGAAGCTTCAGCCTCGTATTTTCTTCCTAAAAAAGTAGAACCTCCATCTTCAACACTTTAACCTGAAATTCTAAAATATTACAACAAGCCATGGTGCTAGGTAACACCCCACACTAAATCCCAGAGAACTTAGGACAGGGATCACAGACATCCTATTGAAAGGTTATCTATCAAATTTAAGCTACCCTTTCTCTCCTAAGACAATACAAAATTATATTCTGTTTCCCAGCATCGTATGACCACTACCGGTGTAGTTGTATGAAAAATGTAATTCCATATTCTGTATATAATGATGCTCTGATTATTCCAAGGATTAACTTCGTATATTAGTGACTATGTGTGTTCTAGGTTGAAAACCTGTTTGGTTTATAAACAGGGTGGGGAATTCCAGGAAATGAATCTAATTCACTGGAAGAAGATGGTTGCAACATTCTCGTGGAATCAATCCTTCGCTGTCAGTATGCTGCATCCTTTTATAGTTCCAGGAGTGGAATGTGTTGGAAATGTCATAGGTATATGTGAAACACAGTGCAAATACCCGTTAGTATTATACTCACACTTAGTATATTACTGCGTGAGAGAGTGAAGAAACCAGACGCACTGAAGTTAAGAGGCTGTTCCGCCGTCTTGTACATCACTATCTGTATGTAAATTAATCAGAATTATCATATAACTGGAAGCCCAGCTCCTATTCCCAGTATCATAAACCCTTCACAATTGTCAAGGCACATCTCTCTATATATGCTGATAAAAATTTCCCTGTCATTTATCTGATTCATATTTCTATACCTCTTCTTCACCTTTGTTACATAAAAGGACACAAGTGCAACTAATGTGACATTTTACTGTGGCAACGTTTCGCTCTCCAGGAGCTTTATCAAGCCGTTACAAACAACACATGGACACAGAGGTTATATATAGGCTTAGAGAGAGGTGTAATACTAGTGGTAGTAGTAGCAGGAATGTAAGTTGTAGTAATAGTAGTAATACAATATGATAAAACAATCAACTTGCACATGAGTAAAAGGTTATAACAGCTATTACTTGGGTAACATAAAAATAGGTTAGACAAATATTTCTGTTAGTGGCTGGATAAGAGAAGGTTTGTTTCAGTGTCCCTTCTCTGTTGTGTTCTTCTGCAGCGAAGACTATGTGATGGCAGGCTTTACTGTGTGATGGCAGGGTTTACTGTGTGATGGCAGGGTTTATTATGTGATGGCAGGGTTTATTATGTGATGGCAGGGTTTACTATGTGATGGCAGGGTTTATTATGTGATGGCAGGGTTTACTATGTGATGGCAGGGTTTACTGTGTGATGGAAGGGTTTATTATGTGATGGCAGGGTTTATTATGTGATGGCAGGGTTTACTATGTGATGGCAGGGTTTACTGTGTGATGGCAGGGTTTATTATGTGATGGCAGGGTTTATTATGTGATGGCAGGGTTTACTATGTGATGGCAGGGTTTATTATGTGATGGCAGGGTTTATTATGTGATGGCAGGGTTTACTATGTGATGGCAGGGTTTACTGTGTGATGGCAGGGTTTATTATGTGATGGCAGGGTTTATTATGTGATGGCAGGGTTTACTATGTGATGGCAGGGTTTACTGTGTGATGGCAGGGTTTATTATGTGATGGCAGGGTTTATTATGTGATGGCAGGGTTTACTATGTGATGGCAGGGTTTACTATGTGATGGCAGGGTTTACTATGTGATGGCAGGGTTTATTATGTGATGGCAGGGTTTACTATGTGATGGCAGGGTTTACTATGTGATGGCAGGGTTTATTATGTGATGGCAGGGTTTATTATGTGATGGCAGGGTTTATTATGTGATGGCAGGGTTTACTATGTGATGGCAGGGTTTACTATGTGATGGCAGGGTTTACTATGTGATGGCAGGGTTTACTGTGTGATGGCAGGGTTTACTGTGTGATGGCAGGGTTTACTATGTGATGGCAGGGTTTACTGTGTGATGGCAGGGTTTACTGTGTGATGGCAGGGTTTACTATGTGATGGCAGGGTTTACTGTGTGATGGCAGGGTTTACTGTGTGATATCAGGGTTTACTGTGTGATGGCAGGGTTTACTGTGTGATGGCAGGGTTTACTATGTGATGGCAGGGTTTACTGTGTGATGGCAGGGTTTACTATGTGATGGCAGGGTTTACTGTGTGATGGCAGGGTTTACTATGTGATGGCAGGGTTTACTGTGTGATGGCAGGGTTTACTGTGTGATGGCAGGGTTTACTATGTGATGGCAGGGTTTACTATGTGATGGCAGGGTTTATTATGTGATGGCAGGGTTTATTATGTGATGGCAGGGATTACTATGTGATGGCAGGGTTTACTGTATGATAACAGGGTTTATTATGTGATGGCAGGGTTTATTATGTGATGGCAGGGTTTACTATGTGATGGCAGGGTTTACTATGTGATGGCAGGGTTTACTATGTGATGGCAGGGTTTATTATGTGATGGCAGGGTTTACTATGTGATGGCAGGGTTTACTATGTGATGGCAGGGTTTATTATGTGATGGCAGGGTTTATTATGTGATGGCAGGGTTTATTATGTGATGGCAGGGTTTACTATGTGATGGCAGGGTTTACTATGTGATGGCAGGGTTTACTATGTGATGGCAGGGTTTACTGTGTGATGGCAGGGTTTACTGTGTGATGGCAGGGTTTACTATGTGATGGCAGGGTTTACTATGTGATGGCAGGGTTTACTATGTGATGGAAGGGTTTACTATGTGATGGCAGGGTTTACTATGTGATGGCAGGGTTTACTATGTGATGGCAGGGTTTACTGTGTGATGGCAGGGTTTACTGTGTGATGGCAGGGTTTACTATGTGATGGCAGGGTTTACTATGTGATGGCAGGGTTTACTATGTGATGGCAGGGTTTACTATGTGATGGCAGGTTTTACTATGTGATGGCAGGGTTTACTATGTGATGGCAGGGTTTACTATGTGATGGCAGGGTTTACTATGTGATGGCAGGGTTTACTGTGTGATGACAGGGTTTACTATGTGATGGCAGGGTTTACTGTGTGATGGCAGGGTTTACTATGTGATGGCAGGGTTTACTATGTGATGGCAGGGTTTACTGTGTGATGGCAGGGTTTACTGTGTGATGGCAGGGTTTACTGTGTGATGGCAGGGTTTACTATGTGATGGCAGGGTTTACTATGTGATGGCAGGGTTTACTATGTGATGGCAGGGTTTACTATGTGATGGCAGGGTTTACTATGTGATGGCAGGGTTTACTATGTGATGGAAGGGTTTACTATGTGATGGCAGGGTTTACTGTGTGATGACAGGGTTTACTATGTGATGGCAGGGTTTACTATGTGATGGCAGGGTTTACTATGTGATGGCAGGGTTTACTATGTGATGGCAGGGTTTACTATGTGATGGAAGGGTTTACTATGTGATGGCAGGGTTTACTGTGTGATGACAGGGTTTACTATGTGATGGCAGGGTTTACTGTGTGATGGCAGGGTTTACTATGTGATGGCAGGGTTTACTATGTGATGGCAGGGTTTACTGTGTGATGGCAGGGTTTACTGTGTGATGGCAGGGTTTACTGTGTGATGGCAGGGTTTACTATGTGATGGCAGGGTTTACTATGTGATGGCAGGGTTTACTATGTGATGGCAGGGTTTACTATGTGATGGCAGGGTTTACTATGTGATGGCAGGGTTTACTATGTGATGGCAGGGTTTACTATGTGATGGCAGGGTTTACTATGTGATGGCAGGGTTTACTATGTGATGGCAGGGTTTACTATGTGATGGCAGGGTTTACTATGTGATGGCAGGGTTTACTATGTGATGGCAGGGTTTACTATGTGATGGCAGGGTTTACTATGTGATGGCAGGGTTTACTATGTGATGGAAGGGTTTACTATGTGATGGCAGGGTTTACTATGTGATGGCAGGGTTTACTATGTGATGGCAGGGTTTACTATGTGATGGCAGGGTTTACTATGTGATGGCAGGGTTTACTATGTGATGGCAGGGTTTACTATGTGATGGCAGGGTTTACTATGTGATGGCAGGGTTTACTATGTGATGGCAGGGTTTACTATGTGATGGCAGGGTTTACTTTGTGATGGCAGGGTTTACTGTGTGATGGCAGGTTTTAATGTGTGATGGCAGGGTTTACTATGTGATGGCAGGGTTTACTATGTGATGGCAGGGTTTACTGTGTGATGGCAGGGTTTACTGTGTGATGGCAGGGTTTACTATGTGATGGCAGGGTTTACTATGTGATGGCAGGGTTTACTGTGTGATGGCAGGGTTTACTGTATGATGGCAGGGTTTACTATGTGATGGCAGGGTTTATTATGTGATGGCAGGGTTTATTATGATATTGCAGGGTTTACTATGTGATGGCAGGGTTTATTATGTGATGGCAGGGTTTATTATGTGATGGCAGGGTTTACTATGTGATGGCAGGGTTTACTGTGTGATGGCAGGGTTTATTATGTGATGGCAGGGTTTATTATGTGATGGCAGGGTTTACTATGTGATGGCAGGGTTTACTATGTGATGGCAGGGTTTACTATGTGATGGCAGGGTTTATTATGTGATGGCAGGGTTTACTATGTGATGGCAGGGTTTACTATGTGATGGCAGGGTTTATTATGTGATGGCAGGGTTTATTATGTGATGGCAGGGTTTATTATGTGATGGCAGGGTTTACTATGTGATGGCAGGGTTTACTATGTGATGGCAGGGTTTACTATGTGATGGCAGGGTTTACTGTGTGATGGCAGGGTTTACTGTGTGATGGCAGGGTTTACTATGTGATGGCAGGGTTTACTATGTGATGGCAGGGTTTACTATGTGATGGCAGGGTTTACTATGTGATGGCAGGGTTTACTGTGTGATGGCAGGGTTTACTGTGTGATGGCAGGGTGTGATGGCAGGGTTTACTGTGTGATGGCAGGGTTTACTGTGTGATGGCAGGGTTTACTGTGTGATGGCAGGGTTTACTGTGTGATGGCAGGGTTTACTGTGTGATGGCAGGGTTTACTATGTGATGGCAGGGTTTACTGTGTGATGGCAGGGTTTACTGTGTGATGGCAGGGTTTACTGTGTGATGGCAGGGTTTACTGTGTGATGGCAGGGTTTACTGTGTGATGGCAGGGTTTACTGTGTGATGGCAGGGTTTACTATGTGATGGCAGGGTTTACTATGTGATGGCAGGGTTTACTATGTGATGGCAGGGTTTACTATGTGATGGCAGGGTTTACTATGTGATGGCAGGGTTTACTATGTGATGGCAGGGTTTACTGTGTGATGGCAGGGTTTACTATGTGATGGCAGGGTTTACTGTGTGATGGCAGGGTTTACTATGTGATGGCAGGGTTTACTATGTGATGGCAGGGTTTACTATGTGATGGCAGGGTTTACTATGTGATGGCAGGGTTTACTATGTGATGGCAGGGTTTACTGGCAGGTCTTACTATGTGATGGCAGGGTTTACTATGTGATGGCAGGGTTTACTATGTGATGGCAGGGTTTACTTTGTGATGGCAGGGTTTACTATGTGATGGCAGGGTTTACTATGTGATGGCAGGGTTTACTATGTGATGGCAGGGTTTACTATGTGATGGCAGGGTTTACTATGTGATGGCAGGGTTTACTATGTGATGGCAGGGTTTACTATGTGATGGCAGCGTGTAGTATGTGATGGCAGGGTTTACTACTGTGTGATGGCAGGGTTTACTGTTGATATTATGTGATGGCAGGGTTTACTATGTGATGGCAGGGTTTACTATGTGATGGCAGGGTTTACTATGTGATGGCAGGGTTTACTATGTGATGGCAGGGTTTACTATGTGATGGCAGGGTTTACTATGTGATGGCAGGGTTTACTATGTGATGGCAGGGTTTACTATGTGATGGCAGGGTTTACTATGTGATGGCAGGGTTTACTATGTGATGGCAGGGTTTACTATGTGATGGCAGGGTTTACTATGTGATGGCAGGGTTTACTATGTGATGGCAGGGTTTACTATGTGATGGCAGGGTTTACTATGTGATGGCAGGGTTTACTGTGTGATGGCAGGGTTTACTATGTGATGGCAGGGTTTACTATGTGATGGCAGGGTTTACTGTGATGATGGCAGGGTTTACTGTGTGATGGCAGGGTTGACTGTGTGATGGCAGGGTTTACTATGTGATGGCAGGGTTTACAATGTGATGGCAGGGTTTACTATGTGATGGCAGGGTTTACTATGTGATGGCAGGGTTTACTATGTGATGGCAGGGTTTACTATGTGATGGCAGGGTTTACTATGTGATGGCAGGGTTTACTATGTGATGGCAGGGTTTACTATGTGATGGCAGGGTTTACTATGTGATGGCAGGGTTTACTATGTGATGGCAGGGTTTACTATGTGATGGCAGGGTTTACTATGTGATGGCAGGGTTTACTATGTGATGGCAGGGTTTACTATGTGATGGCAGGGTTTACTATGTGATGGCAGGGTTTACTATGTGATGGCAGGGTTTACTATGTGATGGCAGGGTTTACTATGTGATGGCAGGGTTTACTATGTGATGGCAGGGTTTACTATGTGATGGCAGGGTTTACTATGTGATGGCAGGGTTTACTATGTGATGGCAGGGTTTGATGGCTATGTGATGGCAGGGTTTACTATGTGATGGCAGGGTTTACTATGTGATGGCAGGGTTTACTATGTGATGGCAGGGTTTACTATGTGATGGCAGGGTTTACTATGTGATGGCAGGGTTTACTATGTGATGGCAGGGTTTACTATGTGATGGCAGGGTTTACTATGTGATGGCAGGGTTTACTATGTGATGGCAGGGTTTACTATGTGATGGCAGGGTTTACTATGTGATGGCAGGGTTTACTATGTGATGGCAGGGTTTACTATGTGATGGCAGGGTTTACTATGTGATGGCAGGGTTTACTATGTGATGGCAGGGTTTACTATGTGATGGCAGGGTTTACTATGTGATGGCAGGGTTTACTATGTGATGGCAGGGTTTACTATGTGATGGCAGGGTTTACTATGTGATGGCAGGGTTTACTATGTGATGGCAGGGTTTACTATGTGATGGCAGGGTTTACTATGTGATGGCAGGGTTTACTATGTGATGGCAGGGTTTACTATGTGATGGCAGGGTTTACTATGTGATGGCAGGGTTTACTATGTGATGGCAGGGTTTACTATGTGATGGCAGGGTTTACTATGTGATGGCAGGGTTTACTATGTGATGGCAGGGTTTACTATGTGATGGCAGGGTTTACTATGTGATGGCAGGGTTTACTATGTGATGGCAGGGTTTACTATGTGATGGCAGGGTTTACTATGTGATGGCAGGGTTTACTATGTGATGGCAGGGTTTACTATGTGATGGCAGGGTTTACTATGTGATGGCAGGGTTTACTATGTGATGGCAGGGTTTACTATGTGATGGCAGGGTTTACTATGTGATGGCAGGGTTTACTATGTGATGGCAGGGTTTACTATGTGATGGCAGGGTTTACTATGTGATGGCAGGGTTTATTATGTGATGGCAGGGTTTATTATGTGATGGCAGGGTTTACTATGTGATGGCAGGGTTTACTATGTGATGGCAGGGTTTACTATGTGATGGCAGGGTTTACTTGTGATGGCAGGGTTTACTGTGTGATGGCAGGGTTTACTGTGTGATGGCAGGGTTTACTATGTGATGGCAGGGTTTACTATGTGATGGCAGGGTTTACTATGTGATGGCAGGGTTTACTATGTGATGGCAGGGTTTACTGTGTGATGGCAGGGTTTACTGTGTGATGGCAGGGTTTACTGTGTGATGGCAGGGTTTACTGTGTGATGGCAGGGTTTACTGTGTGATGGCAGGGTTTACTGTGTGATGGCAGGGTTTACTGTGTGATGGCAGGGTTTACTATGTGATGGCAGGGTTTACTGTGTGATGGCAGGGTTTACTGTGTGATGGCAGGGTTTACTGTGTGATGGCAGGGTTTACTGTGTGATGGCAGGGTTTACTATGTGATGGCAGGGTTTACTATGTGATGGCAGGGTTTACTATGTGATGGCAGGGTTTACTATGTGATGGCAGGGTTTACTGTGTGATGGCAGGGTTTACTATGTGATGGCAGGGTTTACTATGTGATGGCAGGGTTTACTATGTGATGGCAGGGTTTACTATGTGATGGCAGGGTTTACTGTGTGATGGCAGGGTTTACTATGTGATGGCAGGGTTTACTATGTGATGGCAGGGTTTACTATGTGATGGCAGGGTTTACTATGTGATGGCAGGGTTTACTATGTGATGGCAGGGTTTACTATGTGATGGCAGGGTTTACTATGTGATGGCAGGGTTTACTATGTTATGGCAGGGTTTACTATGTGATGTTTACTGTGTGGCAGGGTTTACTATGTGATGGCAGGGTTTACTATGTGATGGCAGGGTTTACTATGTGATGGCAGGGTTTACTATGTGATGGCAGGGTTTATTATGTGATGGCAGGGTTTATTATGTGATGGCAGGGTTTACTATGTGATGGCAGGGTTAACTGTATGATGGCAGGGTTTATTATGTGATGGCAGGGTTTATTATGTGATGGCAGGGTTTACTATGTGATGGCAGGGTTTACTATGTGATGGCAGGGTTTATTATGTGATGGCAGGGTTTACTATGTGATGGCAGGGTTTACTATGTGATGGCAGGGTTTATTATGTGATTGCAGGGTTTATTATGTGATGGCAGGGTTTATTATGTGATGGCAGGGTTTACTATGTGATGGCAGGGTTTACTATGTGATGGCAGGGTTTACTATGTGATGGCAGGGTTTACTGTGTGATGGCAGGGTTTACTGTGTGATGGCAGGGTTTACTATGTGATGGCAGGGTTTACTATGTGATGGCAGGGTTTACTATGTGATGGCAGGGTTTACTATGTGATGGCAGGGTTTATTATGTGATGGCAGGTTTACTATGTGATGGCAGGGTTTACTGTGTGATGGCAGGGTTTACTGTGTGATGGCAGGGTTTACTGTGTGATGGCAGGGTTTACTATGTGATGGCAGGGTTTACTATGTGATGGCAGGGTTTACTATGTGATGGCAGGGTTTACTATGTGATGGCAGGGTTTACTATGTGATGGCAGGGTTTACTATGTGATGGCAGGGTTTACTGTGTGATGGCAGGGTTTACTGTGTGATGGCAGGGTTTACTATGTGATGGCAGGGTTTACTATGTTATGGCAGGGTTTACTATGTGATGGCAGGGTTTACTATGTGATGGCAGGGTTTACTATGTGATGGCAGGGTTTACTATGTGATGGCAGGGTTTACTATGTGATGGCAGGGTTTACTATGTGATGGCAGGGTTTACTATGTGATGGCAGGGTTTACTGTGTGATGGCAGGGTTTACTATGTGATGGCAGGGTTTACTATGTGATGGCAGGGTTTACTGTGCGATGGCAGGGTTTACTGTGTGATGGCAGGGTTTACTGTGTGATGGCAGGGTTTACTGTGTGATGGCAGGGTTTACTATGTGATGGCAGGGTTTACAATGTGATGGCAGGGTTTACTATGTGATGGCAGGGTTTACTATGTGATGGCAGGGTTTACTATGTGATGGCAGGGTTTACTATGTGATGGCAGGGTTTACTATGTGATGGCCGGGTTTACTATGTGATGGCAGGGTTTACTATGTGATGGCAGGGTTTACTATGTGATGGCAGGGTTTACTATGTGATGGCAGGGTTTACTATGTGATGGCAGGGTTTACTATGTGATGGCAGGGTTTACTATGTGATGGCAGGGTTTACTATGTGATGGCAGGGTTTACTATGTGATAGCAGGGTTTACTATGTGATGGCAGGGTTTACTATGTGATAGCAGGGTTTACTGTGTGATGGCAGGATTTACTGTGTGATGGCAGGGTTTAATGTGTGATGGCAGGGTTTACTATGTGATGGCAGGGTTTATTATGTGATGGCAGGGTTTATTATGTGATGGCAGGGTTTATTATGTGATGGCAGGGTTTACTATGTGATGGCAGGGTTTACTGTATGATGGCAGGGTTTATTATGTGATGGCAGGGTTTATTATGTGATGGCAGGGTTTACTATGTGATGGCAGGGTTTACTATGTGATGGCAGGGTTTACTATGTGATGGCAGGGTTTACTATGTGATGGCAGGGTTTACTATGTGATGGCAGGGTTTACTATGTGATGGCAGGGTTTACTATGTGATGGCAGGGTTTACTATGTGATGGCAGGGTTTACTATGTGATGGCAGGGTTTACTATGTGATGGCAGGGTTTACTATGTGATGGCAGGGTTTACTATGTGATGGCAGGGTTTACTATGTGATGGCAGGGTTTACTATGTGATGGCAGGGTTTACTATGTGATGGCAGGGTTTACTATGTGATAGCAGGGTTTACTGTGTGATGGCAGGATTTACTGTGTGATGGCAGGGTTTAATGTGTGATGGCAGGGTTTACTATGTGATGGCAGGGTTTATTATGTGATGGCAGGGTTTATTATGTGATGGCAGGGTTTATTATGTGATGGCAGGGTTTACTATGTGATGGCAGGGTTTACTGTATGATGGCAGGGTTTATTATGTGATGGTAGGGTTTACTATGTGATGGCAGGGTTTACTATGTGATGGCAGGGTTTATTATGTGATGGCAGGGTTTATTATGTGATGGCAGGGTTTATGTGATGGCAGGGTTTTCTATGTGATGGCAGGGTTTACTATGTGATGGCAGGGTTTACTATGTGATGGCAGGGTTTACTGTGTGATAGCAGGGTTTACTGTGTGATGGCAGGGTTTACTATGTGATGGCAGGGTTTACTATGTGATGGCAGGGTTTACTATGTGATGGAAGGGTTTACTATGTGATGGCAGGGTTTATTATGTGATGGCAGGGTTTACTATGTGATGGCAGGGTTTACTATGTGATGGCAGGGTTTATTATGTGATGGCAGGGTTTATTATGTGATGGCAGGGTTTATTATGTGATGGCAGGGTTTACTATGTGATGGCAGGGTTTACTATGTGATGGCAGGGTTTACTATGTGATGGCAGCTTTTACTATGTGATGGCAGGGTTTACTGTGTGATGGCAGGGTTTACTATGTGATGGCAGGGTTTACTATGTGATGGCAGGGTTTACTATGTGATGGTAGGGTTTACTATGTGATGGCAGGGTTTACTATGTGATGGCAGGGTTTACTATGTGATGGCATTGTTTACTGTGTGATGGCAGGGTTTACTATGTGATGGCAGGGTTTACTATGTGATGGCAGGGTTTACTATGTGATGGCAGGGTTTACTATGTGATGGCAGGGTTTACTACGTGATGGCAGGGTTTACTATGTGATGGCAGGGTTTACTATGTGATGGCAGGGTTTACTATGTGATGGCAGGGTTTACTATGTGATGGCAGGGTTTACTATGTGATGGCAGGGTTTACTATGTGATGGCAGGGTTTACTGTGTGATGGCAGGGTTTACTATGTGATGGCAGGGTTTACTATGTGATGGCAGGGTTTACTATGTGATGGCAGGGTTTACTGTTTGATGGCAGGGTTTACTATGTGATGGCAGGGTTTACTATGTGATGGCAGGGTTTACTATGTGATAGCAGGGTTTACTATGTGATGGCAGGGTTTACTGTGTGATGGCAGGGTTCACTATGTGATGGCAGGGTTTACTATGTGATGGCAGGGTTTACTGTGTGATGGCAGGGTTTACTGTGTGATGGCAGGGTTTACTTTGTGATGGCAGGGTTTACTGTGTGATGGCAGGGTTTACTATGTGATGGCAGGGTTTACTATGTGATGGCAGGGTTTACTATGTGATGGCAGGGTTTACTATGTGATGGCAGGGTTTACTGTGTGATGGCAGGGTTTACTATGTGATGGCAGGGTTTACTATGTGATGGCAGGGTTTACTGTGTGATGGCAGGGTTTACTGTGTGATGGCAGGGTTTACTATGTGATGGCAGGGTTTACTCTGTGATGGCAGGGTTTACTATGTGATGGCAGGGTTTACTATGTGATGGCAGGGTTTACTATGTGATGGCAGGGTTTACTATGTGATGGCAGGGTTTACTATGTGATGGCAGGGTTTACTATGTGATGGCAGGGTTTACTGCGTGATGGCAGGGTTTACTATGTGATGGCAGGGTTTACTATGTGATGGCAGGGTTTACTATGTGATGGCAATGTTTACTATGTGATGGCAAGGTTTATTATGTGATGGCAGGGTTTATTATGTGATGGCAGGGTTTACTATGTGATGGCAGGGTTTACTGTATGATGGCAGGGTTTATTATGTGATGGCAGGGTTTATTATGTGATGGCAGGGTTTACTATGTGATGGCAGGGTTTACTATGTGATGGCAGGGTTTACTATGTGATGGCAGGGTTTATTATGTGATGGCAGGGTTTACTATGTGATGGCAGGGTTTACTATGTGATGGCAGGGTTTATTATGTGATGGCAGGGTTTATTATGTGATGGCAGGGTTTACTATGTGATGGCAGGGTTTACTATGTGATGGCAGGGTTTACTATGTGATGGCAGGGTTTACTGTGTGATGGCAGGGTTTACTGTGTGATGGCAGGGTTTACTGTGTGATGGCAGGGTTTACTATGTGATGGCAGGGTTTACTATGTGATGGCAGGGTTTACTATGTGATTGCAGGGTTTACTATGTGATGGCAGTGTTTATTATGTGATGGCAGGGTTTACTATGTGATGGCAGGGTTTACTATGTGATGGCAGGGTTTATTATGTGATGGCAGGGTTTATTATGTGATGGCAGGGTTTATTATGTGATGGCAGGGTTTACTATGTGATTTCAGGGTTTACTATGTGATGGCAGGGTTTACTATGTGATGGTAGGGTTTACTATGTGATGGCAAGGTTTACTATGTGATGGCAGGGTTTATTATGTGATGGCAGGGTTTACTATGTGATGGCAGGGTTTACTATGTGATGGCAGGGTTTACTGTGTGATGGCAGGGTTTACTATGTGATGGCAGGGTTTACTATGTGATGGCAGGGTTTACTGTGTGATGGTAGGGTTTACTATGTGATGGCAGGGTTTACTATGTGATGGCAGGGTTTACTATGTGATGGCAGGGTTTACTGTGTGATGGCAGGGTTTACTGTGTGATGGCAGGGTTTACTGTGTGATGGCAGGGTTTACTATGTGATGGCAGGGTTTACTGTGTGATGGCAGGGTTTACTATGTGATGGCAGGGTTTACTATGTGATGGCAGGGTTTACTGTGTGATCGCAGGGTTTACTGTGTGATGGCAGGGTTTACTATGTGATGGCAGGGTTTACTATGTGATGGCAGGGTTTACTGTGTGATGGCAGGGTTTACTATGTGATGGCAGGGTTTACTATGTGATGGCAGGGTTTACTATGTGATGGCAGGGTTTACTATGTGATTGCAGGGTTTACTGTGTGATGGCAGGGTTTACTATGTGATGGCAGGGTTTACTATGTGATGGCAGGGTTTACTGTGTGATGGCAGGGTTTACTGTGTGATGGCAGGGTTTACTATGTGATGGCAGGGTTTATTCTGTGATGGCAGGGTTTACTATGTGATGGCAGGGTTTACTATGTGATGGCAGGGTTTTCTATGTGATGGGAGGGTTTACTATGTGATGGCAGGGTTTACTATGTGATGGCAGGGTTTAATATGTGATGGCAGGGTTTACTATGTGATGGCATTGTTTACTGTGTGATGGCAGGGTTTACTATGTGATGGCAGGGTTTACTATGTGATGGCAGGGTTTACTATGTGATGGCAGGGTTTACTATGTGATGGCAGGGTTTACTATGTGATGGCAGGGTTTACTATGTGATGGCAGGGTTTACTATGTGATGGCAGGGTTTACTATGTGATGGCAGGGTTTACTATGTGATGGCAGGGTTTACTATGTGATGGCAGGGTTTACTATGTGATGGCAGGGTTTACTATGTGATGGCAGGGTTTACTGTGTGATGGCAGGGTTTACTATGTGATGGCAGGGTTTACTATGTGATGGCAGGGTTTACTATGTGATGGCAGGGTTTACTATTTTGAGGAGGATTATTGGTAATACTTAAGAGATGGTGAAGATGTCATTATTTTGCATGATTGTGTTAGAAATAATGATTAATGATGATTCAAGGATCTACAATAATACTGGTTACAATAATATAAAATATTGTTTGGTGAGGCTAGTACACCATACGGCGAACAGAATGAAATTAGCTCAGAGACCCCCACTCTACTGTATGTCCTCGAGCAAAGTAACACACCTAGCTCTGCTGGGTGCTTAATTCTTGAAGGATTTGGTGGTCCTGTGGGTTAGAGCATCATGTGGTTTTCGCCCACCATAAGATGGGCCAAAATAACATGGGTTCGAGTCCTTGTCTAGTCGCAGTGTTGTTATTGATATATTTATATGTATATAGATGGGGTCCACCTCTTGTGCAAATTGTGGGACCCACAGCCTCGGAGAAGTGGATAAAAAGGCTTCAAGAGTATTTGGATTTCTTCCTGAAGCCGTTTAAATATTCCACTTCCCCTACACCACCATCTTTTCATTCTTTTTTTACCAATTTTATTACATAATATGGTGTTAAAGGTTTAAGAGATACATTGTTTATATAAAGATGGCATATACAGTACATGAGATGTGACAGATACATGTCTAATACATATTGTTACGTGTTTGTCACTGATTATAATGCAAAAATCTCATCCAGCTCCTCAGAGCTGGGGTGCGTGCCCAAAATACAGCAGACATTACCCCTCTGAACAGCAGCGCTGAGTCGCTGGAATAGAAAACTAGCTGCCCTGGGATCCCTAGTTACCCTGATGAGTCTTTTGCCTAGCTCATTAAGGAACTTAGATGCACTCTTTCCCCATGAGCCAAGGGTGTCTGAGTCTATGGGAACAAACATATAATGATGGGCAAGTTCTCCATATTTTCTACATTTTTGGGACTCCCTGAAGCTAGCAGCTGCCCCTCCTTCCATCCGGGTGTATTGGAGATAGGTATCAGCCAAGGTAGATGCACATGTGTAGTCCCACACCACCTGCTTGCTGTCTGTGCAGGCTTGAAGTATGATACCATCTGGATGCTTCTGGCTGCCATCAGATCTGCATAGTTGGGGTGGCTCTCTTACTGCTGGGCATCCGGCTGTTGTGAGGCTCCTCTTGATAATGTTATTAACCTCCTCATGTCTTGCACTCTTTCCCTTGGACTTACTGCACACAAGACCATGGTACCCGAATCGGTCTGCTGCTTCACTGCCACAAATACACCTGTGTTAGGCGAGAATAGGGGCGGCAAGTCGAAGGGCAACACCAATGCGGATGGTCTGTGGGTCGAGCCGTGTGCTAAGGCTGGAATTGGGAACAGCTAACAGAAAGTCCTCTGCATGAGGAGCTCTCACTGCCAGGAGGCGGGCTCTGTCCTTCCCTGACACACTCTGAAGCAAGGCTATTTTCTCCACTATCGGGCCATCCAAGTGCGACTGTCTGTAGTTGTTGGGGAGAGCAGGTCTGGTTTCAGAGCCAGTTGGATTATCCCAGATCATGGCTCCATCAATGAACTTTTGGTCCTGGACTCCAATCTTGTCCCTAAGATGTTCAGGGAGAATTGCTGCTACAAGCCCTCTAGATGCAATGCATGAGGACAGAAAAGCAGGTAGTGCAATCTGTGATGACTTGCGGACACCAATGCCTCCTAGTCTGACTGGAAGTGTAGCTTGGTGCCACTGCCCGTCTTCTAGAGTAAGGTTCAGTACTTTTGTAAATATCTGCCTCAGGATACTGTCATATTCGTGCAGTATAGGGTTATCATATGAAGGTGCACATCTAAGGAAATATGTCAATCTGGGCAGACTCAAGCACTTTGTGAGAAGGTGCAAGGCATCGTGGGTGTCAAGATTGCCTGTTCGTTGTTCCATTCTCCTCAATTCTTCCAATTTCTTCCTGAGGACTGTGTTAATGGCATCGCTTCCCAGAGGTGCTCCAAGCAAGGCGCTGTTTGTAGGGGCAATGGCTGATACCTATCTCCAATACACCAGGGAGGAAGGAGGGGCAGCCACCAGCTTCAGGGAGTCCCAAAAGTCTAGAAAATATGTAGAACTTTCCCATCAATTTATGTTTGTTCCCATAGGCTCAGAGACCCTTAGCTCATGGGGAAAGAGTGCAGCTAAGTTCATTAAGGAGCTAGGCAAAATACCCATCAGGGTAACTAGGGATCCCAGGGCAACTAGTTTTCTCTTCCAGTGACTCAGCGCTGCTGTTCAGAGGGGTAATGCCTGCTGTACTTTGGGCACGCACCCCAGCTCTGAGGAGCTGGATGAGATTTTCGCATTATAATCAGTGACAAACACGTAACAATATGTACTAGACATGTATCTCACACATCTCATGTACTGTATATGCCATCTTTATATAAACTATGTATCTCATAAATCTTTTGTACCATATATAATCAAATATATCTATTGGTTAAAAAGAACAAAAAAAAAAAGATGGTGTAGTAAGAGAAGTGAAATATTCCAATGGCTTCGGAAAGAAATCCGGATATTTTTCCTTAGGTCATTTTATCTACTTCTCCGAGACTATGGATCCCATAATTTGCACCACAGGTGGACCCCATCCTATATATATAAATATATATATAGGCGTGGAGTTAAAAGATAAAGAATCACACATAAAGTGGGAGTTGTCACAGTTGCTCTTTGCTGATGACACTGTGCTCTTGGGAGATTCTGAAGAGAAGTTGCAGAGGTTGGTGGATGAATTTGGTAGGGTGTGCAAAAGAAGAAAATTGAAAGTGAATACAGGAAAGAGTAAGGTTATGAGGATAACAAAAAGATTAGGTGATGAAAGACTGGATATCAGATTGGAGGGAGAGAGTATGGAGGAGGTGAATGTATTCAGATATTTGGGAGTGGACGTGTCAGCGGATGGGTCTATGAAAGATGAGGTGAATCATAGAATTGATGAGGGGAAAAGGGTGAGTGGTGCACTTAGGAGTCTGTGGAGACAAAGAACTTTGTCCTTGGAGGCAAAGAGGGGAATGTATGAGAGTATAGTTTTACCAACGCTCTTATATGGGTGTGAAGCATGGGTGATGAATGTTGCAGCGAGGAGAAGGCTGGAGGCAGTGGAGATGTCATGTCTGAGAGCAATGTGTGGTGTGAATATAATGCAGAGAATTCGCAGTTTGGAAGTTAGGAGGAGGTGCGGGATTACCAAAACTGTTGTCCAGAGGGCTGAGGAAGGGTTGTTGAGGTGGTTCGGACATGTGGAGAGAATCGAGCGAAACAGAATAACTTCAAGAGTGTATCAGTCTGTAGTGGAAGGAAGGCGGGGTAGGGGTCGGCCTAGGAAAGGTTGGAGGGAAGGGGTAAAGGAGGTTTTGTGTGCGAGGGGCTTGGACTTCCAGCAGGCATGCGTGAGGGTGTTTGATAGGAGTGAATGGAGACAAATGGTTTTTAATACTTGACGTGCTGTTGGAGTGTGAGCAAAGTAACATTTATGAAGGGGTTCAGGGAAACCGGCAGGCCGGACTTGAGTCAAGGAGATGGGAAGTGCAGTGAATGCACTCTGAAGGAGGGGTGTTAATGTTGCAGTTTAAAAACTGTAGTGTAAAGCACCCTTCTGGCAAGACAGTGATGGAGTGAATGATGGTGAAAGTTTTTCTTTTTCGGGCCACCCTGCCTTGGTGGGAATCGGCCAGTGTGATAATAATATATATATATATATATATATATATATATATATATATATATATATATATATATATATATATATATATATATATATATATATATATATACATATAATGTCGTGCGGAATACGCAGTACTTGCGATTTTGGCTTACATAAGAGTGCTCTTCTTGCCGAATAAGACAAGCGAAAATTTGTACGTATGTGCAATAATTTCGCAAAAGAATCATCCTGAACCAATGGAAAAAAATATAAGAACATTTGAAAGAAGGAACACTTGCCCATGCGGAGCAGGTCCATGCCCCCCCCCCCCCCCCCGGATTAGCCCAATGACCCACCAAGTCTGGTCACTTCCACTTAAGGAAAGAGCACGGCATCAGACCTAGTAGCAAAAGCTAGTCAGGTCCAACTCACACTCACCCACACCCACTCATGTATTTATCTAACCTATTTTTGAAACTACACAATGTTTTAGTCTCTATAATTGTACTCGGGAGTTCGTTCCACTCATCCACAACTCTATTACCAAACCAGTGTTTTCCTATATCCTTCCTGAATCTGAATATTTTCAACTTGAAACCATTGCTGCGAGCCCTGACTTGGTGGGAAATTTTCAGCACGCTACTTACATCCTCTATTTATTCCTGTTTTCCATTTATACACCTCGATCATATCCCCCCTAATTCTACGCCTTTCGAGAGAGTGCAGATTCAGGGCCCTCAGTCTGTCCTCATAGGGAAGATTTCTGATACATAGAGTTGAAGAACAACCTGAGGACTTCTATTATTTATACTTCTTGATATGAAGCCATGAATTTTGTTCGCTTTATTGTGAACACTAATGCACTGTTGCCTTGGCTTTAGATTACTGCTAACCAGAACTCCTAAGTCAGTAGTATTAAGATCTACATTATTTTCTTTATATATCTCATGGTTGTTTTCCTGTCCAATATTTAGAATTTTGCATTTGTCTATATTAAACTGCATCTGCCACTTCTCCGACCATTGTGTCGGTCTATTCAAATCATCCTGGAGTGCTCTAATGTCTTCATTAGAATGAACTGGACGGCCTATTTTGGTGTCATCAGCAAATTTGCTTATGTCGCTATTTATTCGCTCATCTATATCGTTTATGTAAATTTTGACCAACAACAGGCCCAACACTGACCCCTGAGTAACCCCGCTTGTTTGTGACGTGCCCCCATTCTGACTTCTCCCCATTAATGCAAACTCTCTGCTGCCTATTTGTCAGCTATGCCTCTACCAGGAAAAAAATTCTCCTATTCCGTGTGCCTTAAGTTTCCTCAATAGCCTCTGATGTGGAACTCTATCGAAAGTCTTACTGAAGTCCATATACACAATATCATATTCATTACCATGATCTACCTCCTCAAACACCTTAGTGAAAAAATTTAGTAAATTCGTAAAACAGGAACGCCCCTTTGTAAAACAGATGGCTACGAAATGCTTCGGCAATTATTGATTCCATAAATTTTCCCACTATGGAGGTAAGGCTTACTGGTCTATAGTTCGAAGCCAAGGACCTGTCACCTGCCTTGTAAATAGGTATTACATTTGCCATTTTCCACTTATCAGGCACTATGCCAGTTTGTAGTGATATGTTAAAAAGATTAGCCTTGCAAACAGTTCATCAGAACCTGGGGATTTGTTAGGTTTTAGTTTATCTATGACTGTCACTAGTTACCGCAATCATGCACAGTTTATTATCGTCCTGTTCTACATAATCAATTATTTCAGGAATTTCGCTAGTATTTTCCTAGGTAAAAACTGAGAGGAAGTAGGCATTGAAAGTTTCACACATATCCTTATCACTGTCAGTGATCTGACCAGAGTTACTCTTAAGTGGGCCTATCTTATCCCTAATCTTACTTCTGTACACATGAAAGAACCCTTTTGGGTTAGTCTTCGAATCCCTTGCGACCTTAGCCTCATAATCTCTTTTTTTTCTTATTCCTTTCCATTCTTTATTTCTCTCTTTAATTGAATATATTGATTTCTTAACTGCCCATCCCCTCTTTTGATACGCCTATATATGCCTCTCTTTTGACCAATGAGATGTTTTAGTCTTGTGTTCATCCATATGGGATAATTTTTGTTAGACCTCATTTCCCTACTCGGAACAAAAGTTGTCTGGGCAGCTAGAACTATTCTCTGAAAAATGTCATAATGGCAACCAAGATCACCTACCTGACCCTTAGTCTGGACATCCCAATTTAGCCCACCCAGGTAATTTTTCAGTCCCATGAAATTGGCCAAACGAAAATCAGGGACAGAGATTTGATTACAGTTGTCTTTGTAATTCCAAGATATATTGAAACTAAGTGATTTCTGATGATTTTCCCAAAGCTCATCATTAACCTCAAGATTATTAATTAGTGACTCTTTGTTGGCAAGAACCAAGTCAAGCAGACTGTTTCCTCTGGTTGGTTCTGTCACAAACGGTTCTAAAGATAAAATCTCCCATTAATACAACATATTCATATCTAGATGCCTTATGAATTTCGTCCCATAACAGCTTACTGCACTCCCTATCAAGGTTTGGGGGCCTATAAAACACACCCAAAATTAATTTGTTACGACCTTCGAGAAACTGTAGCCAAACAGATTCTGTGTTAGATGTTTCTAATCTTATATCATGTCTAAGACAACAAATTAAATTTTCTGCGACATACATCGCCACTCCACCACCCTTCCTGTTGACCTTATCACTGTGGAATAGTTTATAACCCTGTATGATGCTTCAGGTTGACCAGGTCTCTGTTATACCAATAATATCTATATTACCTACACTTGCAAGTAATCTTAGCTCATCTATCTTATTTCTTAGACTCCTACTATTTGTATAGTAAACCTTAAGGGAGCTAGTCACTCGTTGCCCTCTACTATCTCTCTTTGTTTGTTGATCAATTGATTTGCCATTACTAGCAACTTTATTTTGAATATTGTCTTTTAAACATATCCCTGAGGTATCCCGGTAATAACTGCTGTTTTTAACCCTAATACAGCAGCGTGATTGTTTCCCACAAACACCCATACCTCTATAATCTATCATTTTAAATTCCTAGACAATTCATCAATCACCCTCTCAATCGAATTGGCTAATGCAACTACTCCATCCCCAGAGAGATGAACCCCATCTCTTGTATACATATCACATTTGCCATAGAATAGGTCCCAGTTATCAATGAATGGGATTGCAAGTTCCTTGCAGTACCTGTCTAGCCATCAATTTATACCAATTGCCCTAGACATCCATTCATTGCCCATTCCCTTTCTAGGCAAGATGCTACATATGACGGGGATCCCTCCCTTAGACCTAACTACTTCTATGGCTGACCTGTACTTATCCAGTAGCTCCTGTCTCCTGCCCTTCCCAATGTCATTACCCCCAGCACTAAGACTGATAATGAGTTTATTCCCATTACCTGACATAATATTATCCAACCTGCTGACTATGTCACCAACACCAGCTCCTGGAAGGCACACCCTCTGTTTCACCTTTCTGTCTCTTGCAAAAAGCACAGTCCATATATCTTACCTGAGAATCTCCTACTATTAAAATATTCTTACCTTGATTAGCAGGGGAATCAGTGGTACCTTCAACCTCACTAGCCACTGAAGTGCACTCGTCCTGGAGAACAGAGAATGAGATTTCATACCTTCACATCTTCTCTGTTAACCCTCCTTATCTTCCTTCTTCCTGAACTGTGAACCACTTGCCACTTAAAGCAGCTGCCACTATCACTGCTGGTGACCATTTCCTCCTTACCAGCTAGATCCTTCTCATACTCACTCCCAAACTCATCTATGAGAAGCTTCAGCCTCCTATTTTCCTCCTAAAGAAGTAGAACCTCCTTCTTGAACACCTGAACCTGATATTCTAAAACACTACAATAAGCCATGGTGCTTGCTAACACCTCATGCTAACTCCCAGAGAGCTTAGGACAGGTATGTCATTGTGTTTTTTTATTTTTAAGTTATTGTAAACTTACCTAAAATATATTTAGTTCGATTAGGCTAAATTAAATTGTGCTTGTTATGTTAACCTTAAGTTTTTAAGGTTCTTTAGGTACAAAATTATTAATTTTTTAGGTTAACATAAATGAAAAATATATTTTTAAACATACTAGAGAAAAAATTAGGAAGGACTTAATTTTAAAGAAACTGAACAATTTTGCCTATTTAGCACGACACATATTATATAAATATATATATATATATATATATATATATATATATATATATATATATATATATATATATATATATATATATATATATATACCAAAACTGTTGTCCAGAGGGCTGAGGAAGGGTTGTTGAGGTGGTTCGGACATGTAGAGAGAATGGATCGAAACAGAATGACTTCAAGAGTGTATCAGTCTGTAGTGGAAGGAAGGCGGGGTAGGGGTCGGCCTAGGAAGGGTTGGAGGGAGGGGGTAAAGGAGGTTTTGTGTGCGAGGGGCTTGGACTTCCAGCAGGCATGCGTGAGCGTGTTTGATAGGAGTGAATGGAGACAAATGGTTTTTAATACTTGACGTGCTGTTGGAGTGTGAGCAAAGTAACATTTATGAAGGGATTCAGGGAAACTGGCAGGCCGGACTTGAGTCCTGGAGATGGGAAGTACAGTGCCTGCACTCTGAAGGAGGGGTGTTAATGTTGCAGTTTAAAAACTGTAGTGTAAAGCACCCTTCTGGCAAGACAGTGATGGAGTGAATGATGGTGAAAGTTTTTCTTTTTCGGGCCACCCTGCCTTGGTGGGAATCGGCCAGTGTGATAATAAAAAAAATAAATATATATATATATATTATTTTTTTAACACATCGGCCGATTCCCACCATGGCAGGGTGGCCCGAAGAAAAACTTTCACCATCGTTGGACCTGCCTCGCATGGGCCAGTAAGCCTTCTGCAGTGTTCCTTCGTTCTTATGTTCTTATCATTCTCTCCAACACTGTCTTGCCAGACGTGCGCTTACACTACAGTTATAAAACTGCAACATTAACACCCCTCCTTCAGAGTGCAGACACTGTACTTACCATCTCCAGGACTCAAGTCCGGTCTGCCAGTTTCCCTGAATCCCTTCATATGTATTACTGTGCTCTCATTTCAACAGCGCATCAAGTTCTAGAAACCATTTCTCTCCATTCACGCCTAACACACTCACACATACTTGCTGGAAGTCCAAGCCCCTCGCACACAAACCCTCCTTTACCCCCTCCCTCCAACATTTCCTAGGCTCACCTCTATCCTGCCTTCCATTTACTACAGATTTATACACTTTCGAAGTCATTCTATTTTCTTCTGTTCTCTCTATATGTCCGAACAACCACAACAACCCCTCCTCAGCGCTCCTGCACCTCCTCCTAATTGCCAAACTACTAATTCTCTGCATTATATTCTCACCACACATTGCCCTCAGACACGACATCTAAACTGCCTTAAGCCTTCTGCTTGATGCCACATTCACCACCCATGCTTCACACCCACATAAGAGCATTGGTAAAACTATGCTCTCATACATCCCCCTCTTGTTTCCATTGACAAAGTTCTTTGTCGGCACAGACTCTTCCCCCTTTTCATTTCGTCAATTATATGATTCGCCTCATCCTTCATAGACCCATCTGCTGACACGTCCACTCAAATATCTGAACACATTCACCTCCTCCATACTCTCTCCCTCCAATCTGATTTTCAATCTTTAGTTATCTAATTTTTTGTTATCCTCATCACCTTACTATTTTTTATATTCACTTTTAATTTCCTTCTTTTACATATCCTACCAAACTCATCAACCAACCTTTGCAACTTATCTTCAAAATATCCTAAAAAGCAAAGAGCATCTGTGACAACTCCCACTTTGTGTTAGATTCTTTATATTTTAACTCCACACCTCTTGCCTAGACCCTAGCATTCACTTCTCTTACAACCCCATCTATAAATATATTGAACAACTATGGGGAAATAATCTCCCTCTTTCCTACATACTTTAATCTGAACCTCACTATCTCGTAAAAACTCTTCACTGCTTTCAGTAACCTACCTCGTATACCATACACCTGCAACATCTGCCACATTGCCCCCCATCCACCCTGTCATATGCCTTTTCCAAAGCCATAAATGCCACAAAATTTTATTTTCCCTTATCTAAATACTGTTCACCTATATGTTTCACTGTAAACACTTGGTCTACACCCCCCCTCCCACCTTTTTTAAAGCCTCCTTGTTCATCTGCTATCCTATTCTCCGTCTTACTCTTAATTCTTTCAGTAATAACTCTATTATACACTTTACCAGGTATACTCAACAGGCGTATTCCCCTATACACAAATAACCTACGACGACGTTTCCATACGACTTGGACCATTTGCAAAGTCAAAGTTATTGTTAATTTTCCTCCCCACTGTGTTCATGTTCCTACCCTCTGTGGGCCCCTAGCTAACTTGCAGTGTTCTTCTTTCTTAGTCTTTGACTGACTCCACTACTACTACTATCACCACTACCACTACCTCTCTTCCTCTATTCCTACTACATCTCTCCTCCCGCCCCTTTCTGCTGACCTATATACACTCCCTCCTTCTCTCCTTTATTTTAGTGTAACCGAAACATAGTCTTAACTCCTGTCTTCTATGTTCGGGTTATTTGTGTATTGTTCCATTCACGTTTTTGTCCCCTTTGCCTTTATACGAAGGAACTATGCATGCTCTCTGCCAGTCTCTAGGTACCTTTCCCTCTTCCATACGTTTATTAAATAAAAATACCAACCACTTCAAAATTATATCCCCTCCTGCATTTAACATTTCTATCTTTATCCCATCAATCCCAGCTGCTTTTCTCCCTTTCATTCTAGTCACTGCCTCGCGATAGCTTCCCTATCTTCATCACCATTTAGCAATTCCTCAAAATATTCTCCATCTTCCCAATACCTCTAACTCTCCATTTAATAATTATTTTTAACTATCAAATTCATTTGTTCCCTAGGCTTCCTCAACTTATTATTCTCACTTCAAAACTTTTTCCTTATTTTCAGTGAAATTTGTAAATAATATCTCACCCACTCTCTCATTTGCTCTCCTGTTACATTGCTTCACCACTCTCTTAACCTCTCTTTTTCTCTTCATATACTCCTCTCTCCTTGCACCACTTCTACTTTGTAAAAACCTCTCTTACTACTCTCGTTACAACATCATTCCACCAATCGCTCTTCTTCCCTCCCACACCCACTTTCCTGTAACCACAAACTTTTGCTGAACACTCTAACACTACATTCTTAAACCTTCCCCACACATCTGCAACCTCATTGTCTGTACTCTCACTAGCCCGTCTATCCAATAATTGTATATATCTTACCCAATCTGCCTCCTTTAGTTTATACACCTTCACCTCTCTCTTAATTGTTGCTTCCATTTTCCTTGTATCTCATCTTTTACTCTCAATGTAGCTACAACTAAAAAGTGATCTGATACAGCTGTGACCCCTCTATAATCATGTGCATCCTGAAGTCTACTCGACAGTCTTTTATCTATCAATACATAGTCCAACAAACTACTGTCATTACTCCCTACGTCGTTACTTGTATACTTATTTATCCTCTTTTTTTTAAATACGTATTACTTATAACCAAACCCCTTTCTATACAAAGTTCAATCAAAGGGCTCCCATTATCATTTACACCTGGCACCCCAAACTTATCTACCACACCTTCTCTAAATCTATTTCCTACTTTAGCATTTAGGTCCCCTACCACAATTACTCTCTCACTTGGCTTAAACGTACCTACACACTTGCTTAACATCTCCCAAAATCTCTCTCTCTCTCTCTTATACACTCCTCTCTTCTCCAGGTGTATACACTCTTATTATGACACACTTTTCTTATCCGACCCTTATTTTAATCTACATAATCACTGAATTTATAAATTTATATTCCCTTTCCTCCTTCTATAACTGATCATTCAATATTATTGCTACACCTTCCTTAGCTCTAACTCTCTCAAATACTCCTGATTTAATCCCATTTATTTCTGCCCACTGAAACTCACCTACCCCCGCCAGCTTTGTCTGACTTAGAGTTAGGACATCCAACTTCTTTTCATTCATAACATTAGCAATCAGGTCTTCCTTATCATCCGCACTACATCTACACACATTTAAGCATCGCAGTTTAATACAGTTTTCTTGTTCTCTTTCTTAAAATTTTTTACAGGTGAAGGGGTTACTAACCCAATACTTCCGGCATTTTGGTCTTACGGAGGAAAGTATCTTTTCCACTTCCCCATGGAGAATAGAGGAAATAAAGAAGGACAAGAGCTATTAAGAAAAATGAGAAAAATCTAGATGTGTGTTTGTATACATATGCATGTGCATGCCTGCACTCACCTAATTGTGGTTGCAGGGGTCGAGACTCAGCTCCTGGCCCCGCCTCTTCACCGACCGCTATTAGGTCCTCTCTCCCCCTGCTCCATAAGCTTTATCATACCTCGTCTTAAAACTATGTATAGTTCCTGCCTCCACTACATCACTTGCCAGACTATTCCACTTCCTAACTACTCTATTACTGAAGAAATACTTCCTAATATCCCTTTGACTCATCTGAGTCTTCAACTTCCAATTGTTTCTGTGTCCCATCTCTGGAACATCCTATCTCTGTCTAACTTGTCTATTCCACGCAGTATTTTGTATGTAGTTATCATGTCTCCCCTGACCCTCCTGTCCTCCAGTGTTGTCAGACCAATTTCCTTTAACCTTTCTTCATAGGACATTCCCCTTACCTCTGGAACTAGCCTTGTTGCAAACCTTTGCACTTTCTCTAATTTCTTGACGTGTTTGACCAGGTGTGGGTTCCAAACTGGTGCTGTGTACTCCAGTATGGGCCTGACGTACACAGTGTATAAAGTTTTGAACGATTCCTTACTGAGGTATCGGAACGCTATTCTCAGGCTTGTCAAGCGCCCATATGCCGCAGCAGTTATCTGGTTAATGTGTGCTTCTGGCGATGTACTCGGTATTATACTCACTCCTAGGTCTTTCTTCTTGAGTGAGGTTTGCAGCCTTTGGCCACTTTACATATACTCTGTCTGCAGTCTTCTTTGCCCTCATCCGATCTTCATGACTTTGCATTTGGCGGGGTTAAATTCTAGGAGCCAGTTTCTGGACCACACATCCAGCCTGTCCAGGTCTCTTTGTAGACCTGTCTGGTCCGCGTCTGATTTAATTCTCCTCATTAACTTCACGTCATCTGCAAACAGGGACACCACTGAGTCTATCCCTTCCGTCATGTCGTTCACATATACCAAGAATAGCACTGGTCCCAGGACTGACCCCTGTGTAGAATGACCTAAGTGTAAGTAGAAGTAGCAAGATATACCTGTTATCCAGCGTGTTTATAAAACAGAGAAAGAGGACAACAGTAATCCTACCATCATTTAAAACAGTTACAGGTTTCTGTTTCACACTCACTTGGCATGACGGTAGTACTTCCAAATTTACTGTCAAATGCTGCTTTAAAAATATTAGCTAAAATAAGAAAGGGAGCTAGTACAAGGTGATGAGTTTTAAAACATTCCCTTGAGGCCTGTTTAGAATAAACTACTTTTATAAGTGTCCCCTACCAAAGTACTATTTACGTATTTCGATGAGTATTAAGGTCCATTTAAGGGAGGTATCAGGGGTGGGAGATAAAACTGTATGCCACTCAGAACACGAAATGCTATTCACTTACCTGCAGAGGGATTTGTTTCAATGTTGCCCCTGAGTTACGTGATGAACTGTCTGGTTCTGTCTCCGTCAAGATTTTCATGGGTTCTGCTGCCTGTATGGGATACATTTTCACTAGGTTAAACTATAATATTTGCACAAGATTTAAAAAGTTTTTTTTTGACAAGCTGTTGTTATTAATGTTTGAATATTAATTCACCATGAAAAAGGATTGCCGAGGTTAAGTAAAATACAGAAATTCAGATATTTTTCTGTGGTGTGCGAGTTAAACATTAATCCATGTATATCGTATGTTACGATGTATATTAATATTTATTCGCGTTTCATATATTAATGTGAATGTTGATTATGTATTTAGGTAAGAGTTGAATATTCACTAGCTGAACTACTACCTTCCTTGTTGAGTCGCTCTGACTTGCTGCTGTCACCAGCTTATCGCCAGAAATCCTGGTTACTATTTTGTTCGCATTCACGTACTCTTACAAGGTAATAGATGCTAGACAGTCATGTTCAAAGGTGAGAAAGTATCTGGCAGAAAAGTCAGTCGCTCTCTAAGGCTTCAGTTCCGTTTATGTGTCTCTGGAAAAAATTTCTTGTCCCAGCTGCAGTCCTGTTGTCTTCCTAGGAGCTTTTCTGTCTTTAAAACATAACTAAGGTCCTGAAATGTTCTTGTCTCATTGACGTCTTTGTCCTGAAGTTTTCGTGGCTTTAAGTTATCAACTGTTCGTTGGAGCAACTGTGTGTGTGGAGTGAAAAAAAGTGATAATAGCCGGGACGAAATTAGACATTTTGTTCTAGCAAGTCAATATATTCATGTGCAGAAGCATAGCCTTCAAATAAAGCCTTGTCTGGATATACGTGTTTAGCCACAGCCTGGGATCTAGTGAGTACTCAGCCTGGTCTAAGTAATTCTAGTTATTTCTGTGGATTTTATTGGTTAAAGTCCACGTGCAGGATGTGATACCTTGTATTGTCTCTTGTCAGGACGCTAGTGGTTCTTAAATGCTCTTCGTCCTACTTTATTTATAATTTTTCTATGGTACTTAAACATTCACACAAATACAGGTAACTCAGTGTTAATGTGTTGAATATGTCATTTTCATACTTATATCTGCTTGTGTTCTAGCTGGAGCTACTGAGGTATTGTGATAGAAATAATTTCTCTTATATTCATGAATAACCCGTACATAATAAGACTTACAACGAGGCTTCGGCCCTACTTGTACCATTAACTTTGTCATAAGTTTTATTCCCCTATGGGAGGTTTATTTGTGTATTGTTCCAGTCACATTATTGTGCCTTTTTATTCTTCTTTTGTACGTGACCGACCTTTCCAGATTATTATATTACTTACAGTATTGGTACTGATAACTGATACAGTACTCTCATTACTGATTTTATGTTTAAAATGCTGTGTTTCATTTCTTATGTTTTGCTGTTCTGGGAATCTACGAATTTACTCACGGTATTGCTTCCTAGGATCTTATATTCATTATTAATTGTTAGAAAATAATTTCCCTTGTGTTTCAGTTCATCTTTTAATCATAGACCGAGTGATACAGAACGATGATTTAGCTTATGTTCTTAGGAGAGTTTTAATTTGTTAAAATTTCATAATGTTGTGTTTCATTTTGATGGCTGTTTCTTTATCTGTCTTCTGGCACATGACGAAAGAGGCAGAAAGAAGGAGTCAATTTTTTTTTTCAACAAGTAGGCCGTCACCCACCGAGGCAGAGTGACCCAAAAAAAAGAAAATCCCTAAAAAGAAAATACTTTCATCATCATTCAACACTTTCACCACACTCACACATTATCACTGTTTTTGCAGAGGTGCCCAGAATACAACAGTTTAGAAGTATATACGTATAAAAATACACAATATATCCCTCCAAACTGCCAATATTTCAAACCCCTCCTTTAGAGTGCAGGCATTGTACTTCCCATTTCCAAGACTTAAGTCCGGTTATATAAAATAACCAGTTTCCCTGAATCCCTTTACTAAATATTACCCTGCTCACACTCCAACAGCTCGTCAGGTCCCAAATACCATTTGTCTCCATTCACTCCTATCTAACACGCTCATGCACGCTTGCTGGAAGTCCAAACCCATTGCCCACAACACCTTTACCCCCTCTCTCCAACCATTTCGAGGACGACCCCTACCCCGCCTTCCTTCCCCTACAGATTTATACGCTCTCCATGTCATTCTACTTTGATTCATTGTCACTAAATCACCAAACCACCTCAACAACCCCTCTTCTGCCCTCTGACTAATACTTTTAGTAACTCCACACCTCCTAATTTCCACACTCCAAATTTTCTGCATAATCTTTACACCGCACATTGCCCTTACACAGGACATCACTGCTTCCAACCGCCTCCTCGTTGCAGCACTTACAACCCAAGCTTCACACCCATATAAGAGTGTTGGTACTACTATACTTTCATATATTCCCTTCTTTGCCTCCATAGGTAACATTTTGCCTCCACATATACCTCAATGCACCACTCACCTTTTTTCCTTCATCAATTCTATGATATTCACTTCCTCCATATTCTTCCTCCCCAATTTGATCCAATTTTTCTTTATCTAAATCATTTGATACACTCATCACCTTACTCTTTTCTATGCTCACTTTCAACTTTCTACCTTTACTCACATTCCCAAATTCGTCCAGTAACCTTTGCAATTTTTCTTTGGAATCTCCCATAAGCACAGTATCATCAGCAAAAAGTAACTGTCACTTCCCATTTTGTATTTGATTCCCCATAATTTAATCCCACCCCTCTCCTGAACACCCTAGCATTTACTTCTTTTACAACCCCATCTATAAATATATTAAACAACCATGGTTACATTACACATCCCTGTCTAAGACCTACTTTTACCGGGAAACAGTCTCCCTCTCTTCTACACACCCTAACCTGAGCCTCACTATCCTTATAAAAACTCTTTACAGCATTTAGTAACTTATCACCTATTCCATATACTTGCAACATCTGCCATATTGCTTCCCTATCCACTCTATCATATGTCTTTTCTAAATCCATAAATGCAATAAAAACTTCTCTACCTTTATCTAAATACTGCTCACATATATGCTTCAACACTTGATCTACACATCCTGGAGTTTACCTGGAGAGAGTTCCGGGGGTCAACGCCCCCTACCAACTCTAAAACCTCCTTGCGCTTCTGCAATTCTACGTTCTGTCTTACCTCTAATTCTTTCAATAATAACCCTACCTACACTTTTCCTGGTATACTCAATAAACTTATTCCTCTATAATTTTTACAATCTCTTTTGTCCCTCTTCCCTTTATATAAAGAGACTATACACGCTCTCCGCCAATCCCTAGGTACCTTCCTCTCTTTCATACATTTATTAAACAAAAATACCAACCATTCCAACACTATGTCCCCCCCTGCTTTTAACATTTATGTCATGATCCCGTCAGTTCCAGTTGCTTTACCCCCTTTCATTCTACGTAATACCTCACACACCTCCCCCACACTCACATCCTGCTCTTCTTCACTCCTAAAAGATGATATACCTCCCTGGCCAGTGCATGAAATTACCTCCTCCCTGTCTTCGTCGACATTTAAAAGTTCCTCAAAATATTCTCGCCATCTACCCAAAACCTCCATCTCCCCATCTACTAACTCCCCTACTCTGTTTTTAACTGACAAACCCATTTGTTCCAATTTTTTTTCTTATTTTCATTAAAATTTCTTGACAGTGCCTATCCTAGTGCTATCATCTGCTCTCCTTTTGCACTCTCACACCACTCTCTTCACCTTTCTTTTACTTTCCATATACTCTGCTCTTCTTATAACACTTCTGCTTTGTAAATACCTCTCATAAGCTACCTTTTTCTCTTTTATCACACCCTTTACTTCGTCATTCCACCAATCACTCCTCTTTCCTCCTGCACCCACCCTCCTATAACCACAAACTTGTACCCCACATTCTAATACTGCTTTTTTAAAACTATTCCAAGCCTCTTCAACCCCCACACTACTCATACCTGAACCATATATATATATATATATATATATATATATATATATATATATATATATATATATATATATATATATATATATATAAATATATATATATATATATATATATAAATATAAATATATATATATATATATTGTATATATACATATATACATATATATATATATATATACATATATATATATATATATACATATATATATATATATAAATATATATATATATATATATATATATATATATATATATATAAATATAAATATATATATATAGATATATATACATATGTATATGTGTATATATATATATATATATATATATATATATATATATATTTATTTATTATTTATTATCACACCGGCCGATTCCCACCAAGGCAGGGTGGCCCGAAAAAGAAAAACTTTCACCATCATTCACTCCATCACTGTCTTGCCAGAAGGGTGCTTTACACTACAGTTTTTAAACTGCAACATTAACACCCCTCCTTCAGAGTGCAGGCACTGTACTTCCCATCTCCAGGACTCAAGTCCGGCCTGCCGGTTTCCCTGAATCCCTTCATAAATGTTACTTTGCTCACACTCCAACAGCACGTCAAGTATTAAAAACCATTTGTCTCCATTCACTCCTATCAAACACGCTCACGCATGCCTGCTGGAAGTCCAAGCCCCTCGCACACAAAACCTCCTTTACCCCCTCCCTCCAACCCTTCCTAGGCCGACCCCTACCCCGCCTTCCTTCCACTACAGACTGATACACTCTTGAAGTCATTCTGTTTCGCTCCATTCTCTCTACATGTCCGAACCACCTCAACAACCCTTCCTCAGCCCTCTGGACAACAGTTTTGGTAATCCCGCACCTCCTCCTAACTTCCAAACTACGAATTCTCTGCATTATATTCACACCACACATTGCCCTCAGACATGACATCTCCACTGCCTCCAGCCTTCTCCTCGCTGCAACATTCATCACCCACGCTTCACACCAATATAAGAGCGTTGGTAAAACTATACTCTCATACATTCCCCTCTTTGCCTCCAAGGACAAAGTTCTTTGTTTCCACAGACTCCTAAGTGCACCACTCACTCTTTTTCCCTCATCAATTCTATGATTCACCTCATCTTTCATAGACCCATCCGCTGACACGTCCACTCCCAAATATCTGAATACGTTCACCTCCTCCATACTCTCTCCCTCCAATCTGATATTCAATCTTTCATCACCTAATCTTTTTGTTATCCTCATAACCTTACTCTTTCCTGTATTCACCTTTAATTTTCTTCTTTTGCACACCCTACCAAATTCATCCACCAATCTCTGCAACTTCTCTTCAGAATCTCCCAAGAGCACAGTGTCATCAGCAAAGAGCAGCTGTGACAACTCCCACTTTGTGTGTGATTCTTTATCTTTTAACTCCACGCCTCTTGCCAAAACCCTCGCATTTACTTCTCTTACAACCCCATCTATAAATATATTAAACAACCACGGTGACATCACACATCCTTGTCTAAGGCCTACTTTTACTGGGAAAAAATTTCCCTCTTTCCTACATACTCTAACTTGAGCCTCACTATCCTCGTAAAAACTCTTCACTGCTTTCAGTAACCTACCTCCTACACCATACACTTGCAACATCTGCCACATTGCCCCCCTATCCACCCTGTCATACGCCTTTTCCAAATCCATAAATGCCACAAAGACCTCTTTAGCCTTATCTAAATACTGTTCACTTATATGTTTCACTGTAAACACCTGGTCCACACACCCCCTACCTTTCCTAAAGCCTCCTTGTTCATCTGCTATCCTATTCTCCGTCTTACTCTTAATTCTTTCAATTATAACTCTACCATACACTTTACCAGGTACACTCAACAGACTTATCCCCCTATAATTTTTGCACTCTCTTTTATCCCCTTTGCCTTTATACAAAGGAACTATGCATGCTCTCTGCCAATCCCTAGGTACCTTACCCTCTTCCATACATTTATTAAATAATTGCACCAACCACTCCAAAACTATATCCCCACCTGCTTTTAACATTTCTATCTTTATCCCATCAATCCCGGCTGCCTTACCCCCTTTCATTTTACCTACTGCCTCACGAACTTCCCCCACACTCACAACTGGCTCTTCCTCACTCCTACAAGATGTTATTCCTCCTTGCCCTATACACGAAATCACAGCTTCCCTATCTTCATCAACATTTAACAATTCCTCAAAATATTCCTTCCATCTTCCCAATACCTCTAACTCTCCATTTAATAACTCTCCTCTCCTATTTTTAACTGACAAATCCATTTGTTCTCTAGGCTTTCTTAACTTGTTAATCTCACTCCAAAACTTTTTCTTATTTTCAACAAAATTTGTTGATAACATCTCACCCACTCTCTCATTTGCTCTCTTTTTACATTGCTTCACCACTCTCTTAACTTCTCTCTTTTTCTCCATATACTCTTCCCTCCTTGCATCACTTCTACTTTGTAAAAACTTCTCATATGCTAACTTTTTCTCCCTTACTACTCTCTTTACATCATCATTCCACCAATCGCTCCTCTTCCCTCCTGCACCCACTTTCCTGTAACCACAAACTTCTGCTGAACACTCTAACACTACATTTTTAAACCTACCCCATACCTCTTCGACCCCATTGCCTATGCTCTCATTAGCCCATCTATCCTCCAATAGCTGTTTATATCTTACCCTAACTGCCTCCTCTTTTAGTTTATAAACCTTCACCTCTCTCTTCCCTGATGCTTCTATTCTCCTTGTATCCCATCTACCTTTTACTCTCAGTATAGCTACAACTAGAAAGTGATCTGATATATCTGTGGCCCCTCTATAAACATGTACATCCTGAAGTCTACTCAACAGTCTTTTATCTACCAATACATAATCCAACAAACTACTGTCATTTCGCCCTACATCATATCGTGTATACTTATTTATCCTCTTTTTCTTAAAATATGTATTACCTATAACTAAACCCCTTTCTATACAAAGTTCAATCAAAGGGCTCCCATTATCATTTACACCTGGCACCCCAAACTTACCTACCACCACACCCTCTCTAAAAGTTTCTCCTACTTTAGCATTCAAGTCCCCTACCACAATTACTCTCTCACTTGGTTCAAAGGCTCCTATACATTCACTTAACATCTCCCAAAATCTCTCTCTCTCCTCTGCATTCCTCTCTTCTCCAGGTGCATACACGCTTATTATGACCCACTTCTCGCATCCAACCTTTACTTTAATCCACATAATTCTTGAATTTACACATTCATATTCTCTTTTCTCCTTCCATAACTGATCATTTAACATTACTGCTACCCCTTCCTTTGCTCTAACTCTCTCAGATACTCCAGATTTAATCCCATTTATTTCCCCCCACTGAAACTCTCCTACCCCCTTCAGCTTTGTTTCGCTTAGGGCCAGGACATCCAACTTCTTTTCATTCATAACATCAGCAATCATCTGTTTCTTGTCATCCGCACTACATCCACGCACATTTAAGCAACCCAGTTTTATAAAGTTTTTCTTCTTCTCTTTTTTAGTAATTGTATACAGGAGAAGGGGTTACTAGCCCATTGCTCCCGGCATTTTAGTCGCCTCATACGACACGCATGGCTTACGGAGGAAAGATTCTTTTCCACTTCCCCATGGACAATAGAAGAAATAAAAAAGAACAAGAGCTATTTAGAAAAAAGAGAAAAACCTAGATGTATGTATATATATATATGCATGTGCGTGTCTGTGAAGTGTGACCAAAGTGTAAGTAGGAGTAGCAAGATATCCCTGTTATCTTAGCGTGTTTATGAGACAGAAAAAGAAACCAGCAATCCTACCATCATGCAAAACAGTTACAGGTTTTTGTTTCACAGTCATCTGGCAGGACGGTAGTACTTCCCTGGGTGGTTGCTGTCTACCAACCTACTACCTACATATATATATATATATATATATATATATATATATATCAAATATAGGGGGTGGTAGGAGAAGAAAATATTCAAACAGATCCGGGGAGAACTTTGAGTTCTCCCTGAGGTGCGTTTATTGTCTTCTCTGAGGATGAGGGGTCCCCATTCCAGCTATAGATGTGGTACTTCCCTATATTTAATATATACATTATATATATATATATATATATATATATATATATATATACCTATATATATATATATATATATATATATATATATATATATATATATATATATTGTATATATATATATATATATATATATATATATATATATATATATATATATATATATATATATATATATATATATATATATATATATATAATGTATATATTAAATATAGGGAAGTACCACATCTATAGCTGGAATGGGGACCCCTCATCCTCAGAGAAGACAATAAACGCACCTCAGGGAGAACTCAAAGTTCTCCCCGGATCTGTTTGAATATTTTCTTCTCCTACCACCCCCTATATTTGATATTCTATGTGAACATTTATTCATAAACAGAATACATTTACAAAAAACATAAATATGAATCCAATGGCACAATGTATCAAAGATCAGGAATTTCCTCCAGCTCCTCCGAGGCCGGACGCGAGCCAAGTATGCAGCAAGCATTTCAACCTTTGGATGGCCACGCTGAGGCGCTGGAACATGAAAGTGGCTGCCCTTGGGTCCCTGGTGGTGTCGATGAGTCTGGAACCCAATTCTTTAAGGGAACGTGTGGCATTTTTTTTTTCCCATGATCCCAAGGTCTTTGATCCCACTGGAACAAATTGACACTGTTGGCTTATGTCCCTGTACTTGCTGATCTTGTACTCCTCCCTGTGGTCAGCAGCTCCTCCCTGTCGCCCCACACTGTGATGGATATAGGTGTCAGCCAGTGTGGACACACAGGTATAGTCCCATGCTAAGAGCTTGCCATTCTTCCAAGGACAGATGGTGATCCCGTCGGGGCAGTTTGCTGGGTTGTGGGTATTGCTGGCTGCTAGTGATAGGGCCTCTCGGCTGGGCATCCAGCTGTAGCAAGGGTTCTCTTTATGATGTCGTTGACCTCAGTGTCTTGCATGCCAGCCCTTAGTTTTGGAACAGTTAAGACCATGTAGACCGTATTGGTCTGCTTGTGCTTCACCGCAAATAAACGTATATTCTGTGTGAATTGGGGCAGCAAGGTGCAAAGCCACTGCAATACGGAGGGTCTTAGGGTCGAGTCGCGTTCCCATTGCCGATATGAGAACTGTTTGGAGGAAGTCCCCGGAGTGAGGTGCGCTCACAGCCTGGAGACGGGCAGTCTCCCTATCTGATGTTGTGGCCCTGAGCATGTTGGCAAGCACCTTTTCAGCGATCGGGCCATCCCAGCTTGACTGTTTGTGAGCCAGTGCTGCACTTGGGTTTGGTGCTGGAGCAGCAAGAGTCTCCCATTCAGTGATGGCACTGGCATAGCTAGGGTCTTCTATTCCTTCTGAGTCACTGAGGGTATCAGGAAGAATTTATTTTATCAACTCGTTTGATACTATGGAAGAGGATAGGAAAGCTGGTAGAGCAATCTGGAAGGATCTGCATACTCCTAGCCCTCCAAGCCTGACCGGAAATGAGGCTTGCAACCACTGTCCATCTTCAAGGGAAAGATTCAATACACTCTCTAGCATGGTCTTAAGGAGAGAGTTATATTCCTTGAGTTTTAGACTGCTGAAGGCTGGGGATCATCTCAGAAAGTAGGTAAGTTTTGGGATTGACAGGCACCTGGTGAGTAGGTGGAAGGCATCGTGTGTGTCAATGTCTTTCATCATATGTATATATATAATATATACATATATATATAATATATATTATATATACATATACATATATATACATATACATATATATACATATATATATATATATATATATATATATATATATATATATATATATATATATATTATATATATATATATATAAGTAGTACTGGAGGCGGCTCAGTGGCTTCTTCTACAGAGTGGCTTCCTCCTGAAAGGGCTGCGGCTGAGTGACTCCTTTTCCTGAGTGGCTCCTTTTCACACCTGTGCGCTAATGACCTTTTTCACACCTATATGCTAATGACCTTAACCCCGCCAACGATCCCCGCCCACGACCCCCGCCCACGACCCCCGCCCACGACCCCGCCCACGACCCCCGCCCACGACCCCCCACCCGTGCCCCCCGCACCCCCACCCGCGCCCCCCACGCCCCCCGCCCGTCGCGCCGACCCACCCGCCCCGCCGCGCCCTCGCGCCCCGCCCACGCCCCTCGCGCCCGGCCCGCGCCTTCTGCTGCACCTTCTGCAGCGTCGTCCGGATCGCCCCCGCGCCCCGAATTTTTTTCCGATTTTTTTCAAATTTTTTTTGAATTTCTTGTGCTCTCCTCGAATCAAGTTTTTGGATTCCCCCTCCCACTTTCACCCCCACCCCAAATTTTTTCGAATTTTTTTTTCTCGATAATACAAAGACTCCAATTCCTCGGATCAAGTTTTCTCGATATCAAAGACTCCAATTCCTCAGATCAAATTTTTCTCGAAATCAAAGTCTCCATCTCCTTGGATCAAGTTTTTCTCGATAATACAATGTTTCCAATTCCTCAGATCAAATTTTTCTCGAAATCAAAGACTCCATATCCTTGGATCAAGTTTTTTTTCTCGAAATCAAAGTCTCCATCTCCTTGGATCAAGTTTTTTCTCGATAATACAAAGTCTCCAATTCCTCGGATCAATTTTTTCTCGAAATCAAAGACTCCATCTCCTTGGATCAAGTTTTTTTCTCGATAATACCAAGACTCCATCTCCTCGGATCAAGTTTTTGGATTTCCCCCTCTCAGGGTAAGCATTCAAATGAACTCCTCCTATAGGTCATGGTACTTTCTCTTACTACAGGTCTAAACAAGTGTGACGTCACCCCCACCTGTGTTTACTCGGCGGTCAGTGACGTCACGTGATGACCTCACACATACAGGCTGAATCTTGTCGACTTCCCCCTATGTCAGTGACGTCACACGATGACCCCACACACACAGGCTGAATCTTGTCGACTTCCCCCTACACATTTTTCACTCTTAACCCAGGATAATCCAAATAATTTCACATTTTTTTCGTTAATACCCACAACAATCCACAATTTCTTTACAAAATACAACACAAGTCTAGACATTTTTCTCGTTTTAACTATTTCATCTCAGGTCACTCCCCACGAAGTAACCTTCTCTCTCTACTCCTCCCCACCCTCCCGAACCCTCACACTCTAACCAACACCTCACAATTTTCACTCATAACCCCCAATTTTTCTCGTTTTAACTATTTCATCAGAAAGTCACCACAACACTTATAACCACTTTTCGATAAATTCACTAGTCACAATTTTATATATTACGAAGTTAATACGCACACACACCTCACTTTACTTTGAACACCTTCAAAACACTCTCATAAATCATTTGAATACTCACAAAAATACATTTGAACATTTCCAAACAACACTGAAACACTTCCAAAATATCATTTTGAATACTCCCAAATAAGATTTGACATCTCTAATTTATCTGCACTTACACATTTCATTAAATTACAACTCATCCCCCCCCCCCCAAACTCCTCCCTCAGTCTCCAGACTTCCCAACATTATCACAAAAACTAACTCAAACACTTTACTTTGAACATCACCAAAAAACACCATCAATTACCTTTAAATACTCCAAAAACATCATTCGAACACCCCCAAATCACCTCTGAATACTCCCAGAACACCTTCATAAGTACTCTTGCACATCATTTGAACACCTTCAAAAACACCTTTGAATAACCTCAAAACACCATTTAAGTACTCCCAAATACACCACTGAATAATACTAAAACACCACTGAATACACTCAAAACACCACCAAAATCACCATAAACTAAGATCAACACCCACATCCCACAACACCCACAACCCACAACACCCACATCACCCACAACCCACATCACCCACACCCCACAATTTTTTCTCGTTTTAACTAATTTCATCAGAAAAAGTCACAACAACAACCCACTTATAACATCTTTTTCGGTATCTCTAGTTCGACAACAACACCCACAACACCCACATCCCACAACACCCACATCACCCTCACCCCACAACACCCACAACCCACATCACCCACACCCCACAACACACACAACCCACATCACCCATACCCCACAATTTTTTTTTCTCGTTTTAACTAATTTCATCAGAAAGTCACAACAACAACAACAACAACAACCCACAACTTATAATAACACCTTTGAATAACCTCAAAACACCATTTGAGTACTCCCAAATGCACCACTGAATACTACTAAAACACCACTGAATACACTCAAAACACCACCAAAATCACCATAAACTAAGATCAACACCCACATCCCACAACACCCACAACCCACAACACCCACATCCCACATCACCCACATCACCCACAACCCACAATTTTTTCTCGTTTTAACTAATTTCATCACAAAGTCACAACAACAACAACCCACAACTTATAATCACTTTTCAACAACTCTAGTTCGACAACAACACCCACATCCCACAACACCCACAACACCCACAACCCACAACACCCACACCCCACAATTTTTTCTCGTTTTAACTAATTTCATCAGAAAAAGTCACAACAACAACCCACTTATAACATCTTTTTCGGTATCTCTAGTTAGACAATAATAACACCCACAACACCCACATCCAACATCACCCACAACCCACATCACCCACACCCCACAACTCCCACAACCTACAATTTTTTTTTTCTCGTTTTAACTAATTTCATCAGAAAAAGTCAAAACAACCAACTTACAATCACTTTTCAGTATCTCTAGTTCGACAACAACACCCACAAACCCACAACACCAACAACCCACAACACCCACATCCCACAACACCCACAACCCACAACACCCACATCCCACAACACCCGCAACCCACAATTTTTTTTTTTTTTTTTATTATCACACTGGCCGATTCCCACCAAGGCAGGGTGGCCCGAAAAAGAAAAACTTTCACCATCATTGACTCCATCACTGTCTTGCCAGAAGGGTGCTTTACACTACAGTTTTTAAACTGCAACATTAACACCCCTCCTTCAGAGTGCATTCACTGTACTTCCCATCTCCAGGACTCAAGTCCGGCCTGCCGGTTTCCCTGAACCCCTTCATAAATGTTACTTTGCTCACACTCCAACAGCACGTCAAGTATTAAAAACCATTTGTCTCCATTCACTCCTATCAAACACGCTCACGCATGCCTGCTGAAAGTCCAAGCCCCTCGCACAAAAACCTCCTTTACCCCCTCTCTCCAACCTTTCCTAGGCCGACCCCTACCCCGCCTTCCTTCCACTACAGACTGATACACTCTTGAAGTCATTCTGTTTCGCTCCATTCTCTCTACATGTCCGAACCACCTCAACAACCCTTCCTCAGCGCTCTGGACAACAGTTTTGGTAATCCCGCACCTCCTCCTAACTTGCAAACTACGAATTCTCTGCATTATATTCACACCACACATTGCCCTCAGACATGACATCTCCACTGCCTCCAGCCTTCTCCTCGCTGCAACATTCATCACCCATGCCTCACACCCATATAAGAGCGTTGATAAAACTATACTCTCATACATTCCCCTCTTTGCCTCCAAGGACAAAGTTCTTTGTCTCCACTGACTCCTAAGTGCACCACTCACTCTTTTCCCCTCATCAATTCTATGATTCACCTCATCTTTCATAGACCCTTCCGCTGACACGTCCACTCCCAAATATCTGAATACATTCACCTCCTCCATACTCTCTCCCTCCAATCTGATATTCAATCTTTCATCACCTAATCTTTTTGTTATCCTCATAACCTTACTCTTTCCTGTATTCACCTTTAATTTTCTTCTTTTGCACACCCTACCAAATTCATCCACCAATCACTGCAACTTCTCTTCAGAATCTCCCAAGAGCACAGTGTCATCAGCAAAGAGCAGCTGTGACAACTCCCACTTTGTGTGTGATTCTTTATCTTTTAATTCCACGCCTCTTGCCAAGACCCTCGCATTTACTTCTCTTACAACCCCATCTATAAATATATTAAACAACAACGGTGACATCACACATCCTTGTCTAAGGCCTACTTTTACTGGGAAAAAATTTCCCTCTTTCCTACATACTCTAACTTGAGCCTCATTATCCTCGTAAAAACTCTTCACTGCTTTCAGTAACCTACCTCCTACACCATACACTTGCAACATCTGCCACATTGCCCCCCTATCCACCCTGTCATACGCCTTTTCCAAATCCATAAATGCCACAAAGACCTCTTTAGCCTTATCTAAATACTGTTCATTTATATGTTTCACTGTAAACACCTGGTCCACACACACCCTACCTTTCCTAAAGCCTCCTTGTTCATCTGCTATCCTATTCTCCGTCTTACTCTTAATTCTTTCAATAATAACTCTACCATACACTTTACCAGGTATACTCAGCAGACTTATCCCCCTATAATTTTTGCACTCTCTTTTATCCCCTTTGCCTTTATACAAAGGAACTATGCATGCTCTCTGCCAATCCCTAGGTACCTTACCCTCTTCCATACATTTATTAAATAATTGCACCAACCACTTCAAAACTATATCCCCACCTGCTTTTAACATTTCTATCTTTATCCCATCAATCCCGGCTGCCTTACCCCCTTTCATTTTACCTACTGCCTCACGAACTTCCCCCACACTCACAACTGGCTCTTCCTCACTCCTACAAGATGTTATTCCTCCTTGTCCTATACACGAAATCACAGCTTCCCTATCTTCATCAACATTTAACAATTCCTCAAAATATTCCCTCCATCTTCCCAATACCTCTAACTCTCCATTTAATAACTCTCCTCTCCTATTTTTAACTGACAAATCCATTTGTTCTCTAGGCTTTCTTAACTTGTTAATCTCACTCCAAATCTTTTTCTTATTTTCAACAAAATTTGTTGATAACATTTCACCCACTCTCTCATTTGCTCTCTTTTTACATTGCTTCACCACTCTCTTAACCTCTCTCTTTTTCTCCATATACTCTTCCCTCCTTGCATCACTTCTACTTTGTAAAAACTTCTCATATGCTAACTTTTTCTCCCTTACATCATCATTCCACCAATCGCTCCTCTTCCCTCCCGCACCCACTTTTCTGTAACCACAAACTTCTACTGAACACTCTAACACTACATTTTTAAACCTACCCCATACCTCTTTGACCCCATTGCCTATGCTCTCATTAGCCCATCTATCCTCCAATAGCTGTTTATATCTTACCCTAACTGCCTCCTCTTTTAGTTTATAAACCTTCACCTCTCTCTTCCCTGATACTTCTATTCTCCTTGTATCCCATCTACCTTTTACTCTCAGTGTAGCTACAACTAGAAAGTGATCTGATATATCTGTGGCCCCTCTATAAACATGTACATCCTGAAGTCTATTCAACAGTCTTTTATCTACCAATACATAATCCAACAAACTACTGTCATTTCGCCCTACATCATATCTTGTATACTTATTTATCCTCTTTTTCTTAAACTATGTATTACCTATAACTAAACCCCTTTCTATACAAAGTTCAATCAAAGGGCTCCCATTATCATTTACACCTGGCACCCCAAACTTACCTACCACACCCTCTCTAAAAGTTTCTCCTACTTTAGCATTCAGGTCCCCTACCACAATTACTCTCTCACTTGGTTCAAAGGCTCCTATACATTCACTTAACATCTCCCAAAATCTCTCTCTCTCCTCTGCATTCCTCTCTTCTCCAGGTGCATACACGCTTATTATGACCCACTTCTCGCATCCAACCTTTACTTTAATCCACATAATTCTTGAATTTACACATTCATATTCTCTTTTCTCCTTCCATAACTGATCATTCAACATTACTGCTACCTCTTCCTTTGCTCTAACTCTCTCAGATACTCCAGATTTAATCCCATTTATTTCCCCCCACTGAAACTCCCCTACCCCCTTCAGCTTTGTTTCGCTTAGGGCCAGGACATCCAACTTCTTTTCATTCATAACATCAGCAATCATCTGTTTCTTGTCATCCGCACTACATCCACGCACATTTAAGCATCCCAGTTTTATAAAGTTTTTCTTCTTCTCTTTATTAGTAAATGTCTACAGGAGAAGGGGTTACTAGCCCATTGCTCCCGGCATTTTAGTCGCCTCATACGACACGCATGGCTTACGGAGGAAAGATTCTTTTCTACTTCCCCATGGACAATAGAAGAAATAAAGAAGAACAAGAGCTATTTAGAAAAAGGAGAAAAACCTAGATGTATGTATATATATATATGCATGTGCGTGTCTGTGAAGTGTGACCAAAGTGTAAGTAGGAGTAGCAAGATATCCCTGTTATCTAGCGTGTTTATGAGACAGAAAAAGAAAACAGCAATCCTACCATCATGCAAAACAGTTACAGGTTTCTGTTTCACAGTCATCTGGCAGGACGGTAGTACTTCCCTGGGTGGTTGCTGTCTACTAACCTACTACCTCGTTTTAATTAATTTCATCAGAAAAAGGCACAACAACCCACAACTTATAACCACTTTTTCGGTATGTCTAGTTCGACAACAACACCCACAACATCCACATCCCACAACACCCACAACCCACATCACCCACACCCCACAACACCCACAACCCACATCACCCACACCCCACAACACACACAACCCACATCACCCACACCCCACAATTTTTTTCTCGTTTTAACTAATTTCATCAGAAAAAGTCACAACAACAACCCACAACTTATAACCACTTTTTCGGTATGTCTAGTTCGACAACAACACCCACAACACCCACATCCCACAACACCCACAACCCACATCACCCACACCCCACAACACCCACAACCCACATCACCCACACCCCACAACACACAACCCACATCACCCACACCCCACAATTTTTTTCTCGTTTTAACTAATTTCATCAGAAAAAGTCACAACAACAACACACTTACAACGACTTTTCGGTATCTCTAGTTCGACAACAACACCCACAACCCACAACACCCACAACCCACAACACCCACAACCCACAATTTTTTTCTCGTTTTAACTAATTTCATCAGAAAAAGTCACATCAACAACCCACAACTTATAACCACTTTTTCGACATCACTAGTTCGACAACAACACCCACAACCACCAACACCCCACAACCCACAATTTTTTTCTCGTTTTAACTAATTTCATCAGAAAAAGTCACAAAAACAACCCACTTATATCATCTTTTTTGGTATCTCTAGTTCGACTACATTACCCACAACCCTCATCAATTACCAATTTATTCACAATTTTTTCCCCTTCTTTTTACTGTATCTTAAATGTAATAGACATTCCTCTTTACATTACTAAAATTCTAATAAAATCCTCTCCATACCCTTCTCCTTGTATCCACATAAATTGATATTATACTCGCATCAACTAATCTCACCACCCAACTATTGCGACATGTTTCAACACCCTCCATTGTTTTCCAATATTTCATAACTTTTCAATTCTAGAATTTCTTTTTAAATTATTCACACATTACCTTTATTTTCAGTAAAATCTCCCCATATTTCATTAAATTTCTAATACAACCCTCCCCATACCCCTCTCCATCTCACCCGCATTTCTTCACATCCACTCACCCATTCCCAACTCACCTCTTCTGAACACACACAAAAATCACATTTCACATCCACAAATGCATTTCATCACCCATCTCAAATCCACTAAAATCACTGTAACCAAGATATTCACAAAACTCTATGACCACCTAACACACACACACACACACACACACACACACACACACACACACACACACACACACTCGTAATAGCATGCAAAATCATGGAAAAGATTGTCAGGAGAAGAATGGTGGAACATCTAGAAAGGAATGATCTCATCACCAGCAGACAACATGGTTTCAGAGACGGGAAATCCTGTGTCACAAACCTACTGGAGTTCTATGACATGGTGACAGCAGTAAGAGAAGAGAGAGAGGGGTGGGTGGATTGCATTTTCTTAGACTGCACGAAGGCGTTTGACACAGTACCACACAAGAGATTAGTGCAAAAACTGAAGGACCAAGCAGGAATAACAGGGAAGGCACTGCAATGGATCAGGGAATACTTGTCAGGAAGACAGCAGAGAGTAATGGTACGAGGCGAGGTGTCAGAGTGGGCACCTGTGACCAGTGGGGTCCCACAGGGGTCAGTCCTAGGACCAGTGCTGTTTCTGGTATTTGTGAACGACATGACGGAAGGAATAAACTCCGAGGTGTCACTGTTTGCAGATGACGTGAAGTTGATGAGAAGAGTTCATTCGATCGAAGACCAGGCAGAAATACAAAGGGATCTGGACAGGCTGCAGACCTGGTCCAGCAACTGGCTCCTGGAGTTCAATCCCACCAAGTGCAAAGTCATGAGGATTGGGGAAGGGCAAAGAAGACCGCAGATGTAGTACAGTCTAGGGGGTCAGAGACTACAAACATCACTCAAGGAAAAAGATCTTGGGGTGAGTATAACACCAGGCACATCTCCTGAAGCGCACATCAACCAAATAACTGCTGCAGCATATGGGCGCCTGGCAAACCTCAGAACAGCATTCCGACATCTTAATAAGGAATCGTTCAGGATCCTATACACCGTGTACGTTAGGCCCATATTGGAGTATGCGGCACCAGTTTGGAACCCACACCTAGCCAAGCATGTAAAGAAACTAGAGAAAGTGCAAAGGTTTGCAACAAGACTAGTCCCAGAGCTAAGAGGTATGTCCTATGAGGAGAGGTTAAGGGAAATCAACCTGACGACACTGGAGGACAGGAGAGATAGGGGGGACATGATAACGACTTACAAAATACTGAGAGGAATTGACAAGGTGGACAAAGACAGGATGTTCCAGAGACTGGACACAGTAACAAGGGGACACAGTTGGAAGTTGAAGACACAGATGAATCAAAGGGATGTTAGGAAGTATTTCTTCAGCCACAGAGTAGTCAGGAAGTGGAATAGTTTGGGAAGCGATGTAGTGGAGTCAGGATCCATACATAGCTTTAAGCAGAGGTACGATAAAGCTCATGGTTCAGGGAGAGTGACCTAGTAGCGACCAGTGAAGAGGCGGGGCCAGGAGCTTGGACTCGACCCCTGCAACCTCAACTAGGTGAGTACAACTAGGTGAGTACACACACACACACACACACACACACACACACACACCTCACTTTACTTTGAACACCTTCAAAACACTCTCATACATCATTTGAGACCACCTTTTCTCAATATCTCTCATCCACAACCTTTATCATCTCACTACAGAACAACCCCAAGATTACTTCGAACACTCTCATAAATCATTTGAATACTCACATAAACACCTTTGAACATTTCCAAACAACACTGAAGCACTTCCAAAATATCATTTTGATTACTCCCAAATAAGATTTATCATCTCTAATTTATCTACACTTACACATTTCATTAAATTACAACACATCCACCATACTACTCCCTCAGTCTCCAGACTTAAAAACATTAACACAAAAACTAACTCAGACACTTATGACATGAGACATTTTACCAAAACTAACACAAACACACATCTGTTATATCTCCAATATCTAAGATCACCACAATCAAGACGTTTGCCAAATTCTGTAACCCCACCACTAAGATCACACATTTTTTTTGTACACATTCTCTTAAAACATCATCATAACGAAGATCACTAAAACTATCTATACTTTTACTAAGATCACATAACATTTTGTCTTCTCTAACTCACCCACCAATTCACATTCTCATTCACACTTACACATTTCATTAACCGAAATTACATCTCATCCACCAAACTCCTCCCTCATTCTCCAGACTTTACAACATTAGCACAAAAAAAAACTAACTCATACACTTATGACATGAGACATTATCTTATCTAACACACTGACTAACTTTGAACCAACTCTGAACACCACTGATCATCTTCAAAAAATACTCTGCACATCATTTGAACGCCTTCAAAAAACACCATCAAACACCTTCGAATACTCCCAAAACACTACTGATTACTACCAAATCACCACTGAATACCACCAAATCACAGTCAAAATCACCAGAAACTAAGTTTAACATCACCATCTAACATCCTTTTTATAGAAATTCCCTCAAATCACTATAACCAAGAACTCCCTCCCCATTTGGCGCATAAAAAAAAAGCATGAACACAAACCTAATATGCAAACACTTAGTACATGATCACCATCAACTGAAAACATATCTTGTACACACACATAATCTAAGACAACCACCAACTACAATCACCCATGTTCACTTACCTCAAAAATCACTAATATCACAGAAAACACTCATTTTTATAAACATTTCACACAAAAAAAATCATATTTGACAATATCTAAGCGCACTCACCTCACTACCACCAACACACGATGTCACACCTCACAGGACCAACGAGCTCACCTCCAGTGACGTCACACTCCCATTGTGTTACTTGGTGGTTGGTAACATCACACCCAACCCACCTTGTTTCAACCTGTTGTACCCTACATTATCTAAGAACACTATATCCAAGACGATTACCAGATTTTATGACCCCACCACCAAGATCACAGAAAACACACATTTTTATAATTTTTTTTATTATCACACTGGCCGATTCCCACCAAGGCAGGGTGGCCCGAAAAAGAAAAACTTTCACCATCATTCACTCCATCACTGTCTTGCCAGAAGGGTGCTTTACACTACAGTTTTTAAACTGCAACATTAACACCCCTCCTTCAGAGTGCAGGCACTGTACTTCCCATCTCCAGGACTCAAGTCCGGCCTGCCGGTTTCCCTGAATCCCTTCATAAATGTTACTTTGCTCACACTCCAACAGCACGTCAAGTATTAAAAACCATTTGTCTCCATTCACTCCTATCAAACACGCTCATGCATGCCTGCTGGAAGTCCAAGCCCCTCGCACACAAAACCTCCTTTACCCCCTCCCTCCAACCTTTCCTAGGCCGACCCCTACCCCGCCTTCCTTCCACTACAGACTGATACACTCTTGAAGTCATTCTGTTTCGCTCCATTCTCTCTACATGTCCGAACCACCTCAACAACCCTTCCTCAGCCCTCTGGACAACAGTTTTGGTAATCCCGCACCTCCTCCTAACTTCCAAACTACGAATTCTCTGCATTATATTCACACCACACATTGCCCTCAGACATGACATCTCCACTGCCTCCAGCCTTCTCCTCGCTGCAAAATTCATCACCCACGCTTCACACCCATATAAGAGCGTTGGTAAAACTATACTCTCATACATTCCCCTCTTTGCCTCCAAGGACAAAGTTCTTTGTCTCCACAGACTCCTAAGTGCACCACTCACTCTTTTTCCCTCATCAATTCTATGATTCACCTCATCTTTCATAGACCCATCCGCTGACACGTCCACTCCCAAATATCTGAATACGTTCACCTCCTCCATACTCTCTCCCTCCAATCTGATATTCAATCTTTCATCACCTAATCTTTTTGTTATCCTCATAACCTTACTCTCTCCTGTATTCACCTTTAATTTTCTTCTTTTGCACACCCTACCAAATTCATCCACCAATCTCTGCAACTTCTCTTCAGAATCTCCCAAGAGCACAGTGTCATCAGCAAAGAGCAGCTGTGACAACTCCCACTTTGTGTGTGCTTGCTTCTACAGTGCACACCCTACCAAATTCATCCACCAATCTCTGCAACTTCTCTTCAGAATCTCCCAAGAGCACAGTGTCATCAGCAAAGAGCAGCTGTGACAACTCCCACTTTGTTGTGTGCTTGCTTCTACAGTGTTTTAAAAGCTGAGGTTGGAGAGTTGAAGGAGGAGGTCTTGCTTCTCCAGGAGGAGATTAGGAGGCTGAAGGTCCACCTCAATGGGCCTGGGAGAGAGTGTGAGGTGGTTGGAGATGTGGGGAATGAGGCTTCTAGCAGTGAGGTGCAGTCTGTCTCTCACTGTGAGGAGGCTGTAGGTGGGGTGGTAGCAACGGCTACCAGCAGTGAGGTGAAGGCCAGCACCTGCTACAAGTGGCGAGTTGTTCACAGTAATGGGAGGCGCATCAGAGTAAGGAAAGTTAAGAGTGCAGATCTGAAGGTAGGAAATCGCTTCTCTGTTCTCCAGGATGAATGTACTTCAGTGGCCAGTGAAGGTAAGGGTACTACTGCCCCTGCTAATGAAGGTAAGCGCATTCTTGTGGTTGGTGACTCTCAGGTAAGATATGTTGATCGTGCTTTTTGTAATAGGAATAAGAAGATGAGAGATAGAGTGTGCTTCCCTGGAGCTGGTGTTGGGGACATTGTCAACAGACTGGATAATATCATGTCAGGTAATGGGAACAAGCCCATTATCTGTCTCAGTGCTGGTGGAAATGATATTGGGAAGGGTAGGAGAGAAGAGCTGCTAGATAAGTACAGGTCAGCTATAGATTTCATTAAGTCTAAGGGAGGGATCCCAATCATATGTAGCATCTTGCCTAGAAGGGGAGTAGGAAATGAATGGTTGTCTAGGGCAATTGGTGTAAATTGCTGGCTAGACAGATACTGCAAGGAACTTGCAATCCCATTCATTGACAACTGGAACAACTTTTATGGCAAACATGATATGTATGCAAGGGATGGGGTTCATCTCTCTGGGGCAGGGGTGGTAGCACTTGCAGACTCGATTGAGAAGGCCATTGGTGAAATGCCTATGATTTTAAACTGATGGAAGATAGAGGTATGGGTGTGTGTGGGAAACAAGCAGGTTGCAACACTAGGGTTGGAAACAGTAAATGTATAAAAGGCATTCAGCATGAAGTTATAAATAAAGACAATAGAACAGGTCAGCAAACAAAGGGGGACAGCAGAGGGCAGCAAGGGACTAGCTCCCTTAAGGTTTACTATACTAATAGCAGGAGTGTTAGAAATAAGATAGATGAGCTAAGATTAATTGCAAGTGCAGGAAACATAGATATTATTGCTATAACAGAGACCTGGCTCAATCTGAAAGATAGAGAGATGCCCTCTGAATGTCACATACAAGGCTATAAATTATTCCACACTGACAGGGTCAACAGGAAAGGTGGTGGAGTAGCGATGTATGTCAGAGACAATTTAAATTGTTGTGTTAGACAAGATATTAAATTAGAAGCGTCAGCCACTGAATCTGTTTGGTTACAGCTTCTCGAGGGCCGAGAAAAACTAATTTTGGGTGTGATTTACAGGGCCCCAAATCTTGATAGGGAGTGCAGTAAACTTCTATGGGACGAAATTCGTAAGGCATCTACATACGAAAATGTTGTGCTAATGGGAGATTTCAACTATAGACAGATTGACTGGAGCAATTTGACAGGAAATTTAGAGTCGGGTGACTTTCTTGATACGATCCAGGATTGTTTTTTAAAACAGTTTGTGACAGAGCCAACTAGGGGAAATAACCTCCTTGACTTGGTTCTTGCCAGTAGGGAAACACTAATTAATAATCTTGAGGTTAATGATGAGCTTGGGGAGAGTGATCACAAATCACTCAGTTTTAACATAGCATGGAATTCCCCTAATAATGGCAATCAAGTCTCCGTCCCTGACTTTCGCTTGGCTGATTTCATAGGACTGAAAAATTACTTAGGGGGGCTGAACTGGAATGACCTGACTAGGGGTCAGGTAGGTGGTGATGGTTGCCGATATGATGCTTTCCAGGGCATAGTTCTAGCTGCTCAGTCAAATTATGTTCCAAATAGGGAAATCAGATCAAACAAAAATGATCCTAAATGGATGAACAATAGATTAAAATATCTGATTGGTCAAAAGAGAGGCATATATAGGCAAATCAAAAGAGGAGAGGGGCAATTAAGAAATCGATATATTCAGTTAAAGAGAGAAATAAAAAAGGGAATTAGAAAAGCAAATAGAGATTATGAGGTTAAAGTTGCAAGAGAATCGAAGACTAACCCAAAAGGATTCTTTCAGGTATACAGAAGTAAGATCAGGGACAAGATAGGCCCACTCAAAAGTTCCTCGGGTCAGCTCACTGACAGTGATAAGGAAATGTGTAGAATTTTTAACACATACTTCCTCTCAGTTTTTACACAGGAGGATACCAGCGATATTCCAGTAATGATAAATTATGTAGAACAGGACGATAATAAACTGTGCACTATTAGGGTCACAAGTGACATGGTCCTTAGGCAAATAGATAAATTAAAACCTAACAAATCCCCAGGCCCTGATGAACTGTATGCAAGGGTTCTAAAGGAATGTAAAGAGGAGCTTAGCACACCTTTGGCTAATCTTTTCAACATATCACTACAAACTGGCATGGTGCCAGATAAGTGGAAAATGGCAAATGTGATACCTATTTTCAAAACAGGTGACAGGTCCTTAGCTTCGAACTATAGACCAATAAGCCTAACCTCCATAGTGGGAAAATTTATGGAATCAATAATTGCCGAGGCAGTTCGTAGCCACCTTGAAAAGCATAAATTAATCAACGAATCTCAGCATGGTTTTACAAAGGGGCGTTCCTGCCTTACGAATTTATTAACTTTTTTCACTAAGGTATTTGAGGAGGTAGATCATGGTAATGAATATGATATTGTGTATATGGACTTCAGTAAGGCTTTTGACAGGGTCCCACATCAGAGACTATTGAGGAAAATTAAAGCACATGGAATAGGAGGAGAAATTTTTTCCTGGATAGAGGCATGGTTGACAAATAGGCAGCAGAGAGTTTGCATAAATGGGGAGAAATCAGAGTGGGGAAGCGTCACGAGCGGTGTTCCACAGGGGTCAGTGTTGGGCCCCCTGCTGTTCACAATCTACATAAACGACATAGACGAGGGCATAAAGAGCGACATCGGCAAGTTTGCCGATGACACCAAAATAGGCCGTCGAATTCATTCTGACGAGGACATTCGAGCACTCCAGGAGGATTTGAATAGACTGATGCAGTGGTCGGAGAAGAGGCAGATGCAGTTTAATATAGACAAATGCAAAGTTCTAAATGTTGGACAGGACAATAACCATGCCACATATAAACTAAATAATGTAGATCTTAATATTACGGATTGCGAAAAAGATTTAGGAGTTCTGGTTAGCAGTAATCTGAAACCAAGACAACAGTGCATAAGTGTTCGCAATAAAGCTAATAGAATCCTTGGCTTCATATCAAGAAGCATAAATAATAGGAGTCCTCAGGTTGTTCTTCAACTCTATACATCCTTGGTTAGGCCTCATTTAGATTATGCTGCACAGTTTTGGTCACCGTATTACAGAATGGATATAAATTCTCTGGAAAATGTACAAAGGAGGATGACAAAGATGATCCCATGTATCAGAAACCTTCCCTATGAGGATAGACTAAGGGCCCTGAAACTGCACTCTCTAGAAAGACGTAGAATTAGGGGGGATATGATTGAGGTTTATAAGTGGAAGACAGGAATAAATAAAGGGGATGTAAATAGTGTGCTGAAAATGTCTAGCCTAGACAGGACTCGCAGCAATGGTTTTAAGTTGGAAAAATTCAGATTCAGGAGGGATATAGGAAAGTACTGGTTTGGTAATAGAGTTGTGGATGAGTGGAACAAACTCCCAAGTACCGTTATAGAGGCCAGAACGTTGTGTAGCTTTAAAAATAGGTTGGATAAATACATGAGTAGATGTGGGTGGGTGTGAGTTGGACCTGATAGCTTGTGCTAACAGGTCGGTTGCCGTGTTCCTCCCTTAAGTCAATGTGACCTGACCTGACTAGGTTGGGTGCATTGGCTTAAGCCGGTAGGGACTTGGACCTGCCTCGCATGGGCCAGTAGGCCTTCTGCAGTGTTCCTTCGTTCTTATGTTCTTATGTTCTTAACTCCACGCCTCTTGCCAAGACCCTCGCATTTACTTCTCTTACAACCCCATCTATAAATATATTAAACAACCACGGTGACATCACACATCCTTGTCTAAGGCCTACTTTTACTGGGAAAAAATTTCCCTCTTTCCTACACACTCTAACTTGAGCCTCACTATCCTCGTAAAAACTCTTCACTCTTCACGATCACCAATTCCATATTATGTTTACCGTCATCTATCAACACTCATCACCAAGATCACCAAAAATCTAAGATCATGCATCTCAAAACTACTATGATCACTGAAAACACTTATTTTTTAAACATTCGCACAAAAATAAGACATACACAAAAATACCACATCACTTCCACCAACATCTATAACATAACATGAGCACTATAACATATCACTATCACAAAAAAAATAATACACAGACACCCACATCTTATACATTTCAATCACAAATTTAAGACATGAGACATACACACCAAATCTAAGGCATTCACCTCCAACTAAGACACACACATCTTAACTAAGACATACACCAAAAACCTATACTTGACATATTGCGGTATGAATATTCATACCGCATTTATGTTGCATATCACATTTCCTCATCCACATCATTCCTAAAACATCCTTCCTTATTCATTCCGTATATCTCCTAGAGTTGTTTTAACCCCGACGGGCCCATCACGACGTAGGAGCCAGAGCAACCATCACCACTCCAACACCACCTACTACACTCTGGCTCCTAATGTCATGATGGGCCGTAGGGGTTAAAACAACTCTAGGAGATATACGGAATGAATAAGGAAGGATGTTTTAGGGATGATGTGGATGAGGAAATGTGATATGCAACATAAATGCGGTATGAATATTCATACCGCAATATGTCAAGTATAGGTTTTTGGTGTATGTCTTAGTCAAGATGTGTGTGTCTTAGTTGGAGGTGAATGCCTTAGATTTGGTGTGTATGTCTCATGTCTTAAATTTGTGATTGAAATGTATAAGATGTGGGTGTCTGTGTATTATTTTTTTTGTGATAGTGATATGTTATAGTGCTCATGTTATGTTATAGATGTTGGTGGAAGTGATGTGGTATTTTTGTGTATGTCTTATTTTTGTGCGAATGTTTAAAAAATAAGTGTTTTCAGTGATCATAGTAGTTTTGAGATGCATGATCTTAGATTTTTGGTGATCTTGGTGATGAGTGTTGATAGATGACGGTAAACATGATATGGAATTGGTGATCGTGATTTTTGTGTGAATAATTATAAAAATGTGTGTTTTCTGTGATCTTGGTGGTGGGGTCATAAAATCTGGTAATCGTCTTGGTCACCATTCTCTGCTCAGACGGTGTGCTGAGCGGTCGTCAGCTGTCTCTCCTCAGTTCCGACACCTGGTGGAGGAGCTTTGAGACAACAACAATGGCGACTGGTTTTCGACGAAGAGTTAATACTGTGTGTATTGACCTTATAAAGGGCACAATCCCAGCGCATCGATTAATGTGTTGGTGCCGATGATCATCTGCGATGTATACGGCATCCAGCGTGACTCCCTGTGTGGCGTTGCCTTAAATGGACTATCCCGGATATTTGTCAAGTTTTGTGAGACCAAGACCTATGAGCAGATTGTCAACCAGTATCAGGATGTTAGCAAGCAAGTCACCTCAGCAGTCACAGTTAAGTTGCGCGACGTTTCACAATACTATACGTGGGTACGTGTGCGAAACGTGCCTTTTGAGGCTCACGAAGTTGACATACGTGACGCCTTCAAATACTATGGGACGATCCACCAGGTTACTATGGATCGGTGGTCTGATGGCCACTTTGCTGGTTTACAAGAAGGGTCTTTCACGTTAAAAATGTCCCTGCGCCAACCAATACCTTCGTACATAAACCTGGAGGAGTTCCGTACCCAGGTGTATGTTACGTATCCTGGACAGAGACGGACTTGTCGCCTTTGCGGCGCATTGGACCACATTGCTGCACAATGCGTTAAGCGCCAGCCGCCCTCTGGACGTGGTAGTCATCTGGATGGTGAGGCTCATCGTCGGAATCTGGCGGATGAAGTAGTCGAGGACTTACCGCGCCTGAAATCGTGGAGTGATGAGGTGGATCGGGCCACGCTCGTGGAGTCATCCTGCGTGACTCTACCTGGTACGGTCAATCACGATGTGGTAGAACATGGTGGACGTGAGAGCCCTCACGCAAGAGAGGATGCTGATATGGATGCTAACATTGTATCGACACTGAGCGACCTATTAGCTTCGCAGGAGTATAATTCTGTGCCGTGTGTGCCTGCGTTGGAGTGTTCAGGTGAGGAGAGAACACAGTTAACGGATGTCGATCAGTTAATTAACGTAACTGAGGTAGAAGGTCCGAGAGTTCATACTGTTGCGGTAGAAGTTCACAGGGAGAACATTACAGGTCCTGATAAAGCTGAGGATGCTGTTTCTAGGAAGCGTGCGGCTACCCCGCCCGACTCCGACGATGTCTTGACCCCTGGACAGCGCTCTGGTAAGAAGACGTGGTCGGAAGTCACGGGTGGGGCGTCGCGTGGTTCAAGGACAGCGAGTAATATAACAGAGAATGTACAAGGTAAAGGTGGCGCCTTAGGCGTTAGTCAACGTAAAGGGGAAAAGGGTGTGGTGGTCCCTCGAGGAAAGCCACCGTTCGCAAAGTTAGGTGTATAACCATAAATGTTAATGGTATGAAAAATGATAGACAAGTGCAGGTACATGAGTGGTTGCATCGCTTTGCAGTAGACGTATGTTTCGTGCAAGAACATAACCATAAAGTTGGAAGTTCGTTTGCGATAGATGGTTATGATGTTTATATGGCTCACTCGAGTCGTTTGAAAGGTGGTGTGGCTGTGTTAATAAAAGCGACCAGCCCGTTCGTGATGAAATATTGGGAGGAAGGGGGGGGGGGTCGCGTGGTCCGCGTCATAGGTGAGTGGGGTACTCAACGGGTGGGTTTTGTAGGAGTATATGGGCCAGCTGAACATGATGTTAATATTAAAAATACTTTTGTTAACGATGTTCTTGTGTACTATTTGAGATCTCTGCCTGATATAACAGTAGTTGGTGGCGACTGGAACTGTGTGGTGCGCCGTAAAGACGTAGAACCGAGGGGAGCCGGTTATTGTTCGATTATTTTGGGTGATTTATTGTCTGGGCTGGGGTTGGTGGATGTAAGTGGAAACAGTGACTCAGGGACTGAGCACACTTCGTGCGTAAAGATTATGCTGCGCGCTTGGACAGGGTATATGTGTCTCGGCGGGTAGTTGTAACCAAAGTGCGTGTGTTAGATGTGTATTTCTCCGACCATCGCGGTGTTCTCGTAGAGCTTGACTGGAGAGGTCTCCCGACGCGTTTTAAAGGATATTGGAAGTTAAATACTCGTTTACTTCAAAGTGCGGAAGATAAGACACTCTTCACGCACTTATGGACGTCTATGGGTGTAGAATCCTTAGAAGGTAGTGATTTAGTGCGACACTGGGACGCGGTTATGAAGCCTCGCATTAAGGATTTTTATGTACATCGGGGTAAGGAGGCCTCTCGATTGGAGTATGGATTTTTGAGGTACCTGGAGGGATCTTTACGGCAATGTTATGCGCAAGGGGAGGTGTCTGGAAATTACCCAGTGGACGAGATTGACAATCTAAAGGAACACATCAGGTGCTGAAAAATACGGTTTTTGATGGGGCGCGTATTTCGAGTGGAGTTGAGGAGGCTGTGTGGGGTGATAAGCCGTCCGCTTGTGTCTTACGTAGTCAGACACAAAGGAGGAAGGCGACCGAAATCGTGCGTTTAGTGGTGCAGGATGGCGTTGAAGGGTATAGTGAGGGTCAGGTTGTAACAACAACTGAAGGAATAAGCGATTATGTTGATAAATGGTTTAATCTCAAAATGCTAAATAAAGATGTAAGCGTGGATGCAATACTGGAATTGGGGCGGAATGTACGATGTGAGTTGAATGATAATGATCGCTCTCTCATGGGTGGGCCTATAACTGAAGCTGAGGTGTGGGAGGCTTTGCAGGGAATGAGTAAGGGCAAGGCGCCAGGTATTGATGGCATTCCGTGTGAATTTTATATTCAACATTGGGAGGTCATATGGACTTTTCTGGTACGTTTACTTAATGCGATGAAGGAGGGGGGATGTTTAGGTTTGTCTCAGAGTACGGCGGTTTTGGTGTTAAAAAATGTGACATACCCGTATCACTTAAGGATTACCGACCAATATCACTAATGTGTAGTGATTATAAATTATATGCAAAAATTTTAATGAATCGGATTAAGAAAGTGTTTGACAAGGTAATACATAAGGGTCAGTTTGGCGTGCCAGGTAGGACAATGTATGATGGTCATGGGAATATCAGGGAGTTTGTCGAGGAATGCGGAACGAGGGGCGGGGGTGGTGTTTTGGCTTTAGACTGGCAAGCTGCTTTTGATAGTGTAGAAAGGGATGTGCTGTGGAAGTTTATGAGATGGCAGGGTTTTGGTAATGAGATCATCATGTGGGCTCGTTCTTTGTATAATGGTGCTGGGTTTAAGTACAAATTAATGGGAAGTTAGGAGACTGTCAAATTGAATAGAGGCATTCGGCAGGGATGCCCTATGTCTCAAATGCTCTTTGCTTGCATGCAAGACCCTTTTTATTGGACAGTTTGTGGGCGGGGAGTAGATTCGTCGTGGGGTTCGGGTAGTGTTCGACCTGCCATAGTAGGTTATGTAGATGATACAACTGTCCTATTACGTACGAAGGAGCAATTACGTTTAGTGGGAAGACTTGTAGATGTATTTGGTAAGGCAACAGGAATGCGGGTTAACAAAGAAAATTCAAAGATTAAGAAGTTGGGAGATTGGACGAGAGATGAGGTAGGTAGAGAGACGTGGACGGTGGTTGACTGTGTTAACATATGTGGTATACAGTATATGAGAGAGGTTGATAAGACGAGGGCTTGTAATTCGGGGAGGGTGGTAAATAGCGTTTTGAGGCGTTTAAATAGTCTAAGGCCACGACATTTAACCCTACACCAGAGGGCGATAGTAATTAATGTTTTTCTTTACAGTAAAGTTTGGCATGTTGCTGCGCTGTATCCACTAATACAGGGGGATATCAAACATCTTTTACATAGAGTTTATAGGTTTCTGTGGGGCTCAGGGAGCGACTGGCTCACAAGAGCGGTGGTAGAGACACCAATGCATCAAGGAGGGTTAGGTCTTGTTCCTTTAAGAGATCGAGTCATTGCTTGTTATGTGAAACGTCGTTTTCTCCGACTGGGTGGCAGGCATGGTGGTTTAACAGAAATGTATCGTGACCTGCGCAGGTGGTGGGGACGTGCAGATGTAATCAGGTGCGATACGATGCTACGTGTGTTGCTGTGCATGCGAGACGTGCGGAGCGTTAAATTGAGTACTTTGGAAAGAGTGGGTATGGTGAAAGTTGAGGTGAGAGTTCAAGGAATGTTCCCCATGTACGCGTGGTGTGATATATGGAAGCGGGTTCATCAGTTACGTCTCCTTCCTCGAGTACGCGAAGTGGTTTTTAAATTTTTGCACAGGATTCTGCCGTCCAAGGTGGTGTTGTCTAATCGGCGTGTAGAGGAGGACCGGAGTTGTTCAGCGTGTGGGGAGGACGAATCAGCGTTTCATGTTGTGTATTTCTGTGAAAATTTAGGTATAGTACGTGCGTGGTTCAGCAGGGTTTTACGAATGGTAGGGGGGGAGGTTTGTCGGTACTTAGGGCGTTGAGTTTTGATGTGGGTGGGGTTGACATCTGTGTACAACGTGCAGTGTCGTATGTCGTAGCCGATTATATTTATGTGTCGTGGGCTATGAGACATGTTGAAGGGAATAGCAGAATCCGGGTTTTAGCGGGAACAATTCTTAGAACTAAGTGTCGAAATCGGTTGGTATATGAGGGGAGATGGGAGCAAGATTTCCCGTCTGCATATAGAGTGTTAGAGTTAAAGGATTTGAGATAATTTGTTTGTTCAGTGGGTAATCTAACGGGCTGGTCAGCTGCGTTTAATTGTGTGTAAATGTCTTGTGTTTGTGAGTGTTGTATGTATGTCTCCAATGTTGTATGTAGGTCTCCAATGTGATGATGTCGTTAATAAAAGTGTAAAATTTTGTATGTGCAGAACGTTAAGAGTTTTGCCCTTTTTATTCTTGTATACCAATCACTGGTATTTGTATAGACGTGTTTTCCTATTACATGTAATATATGATATTGCATGAAATTGATTACATTATTTGTTGAGATGTCATATAACACATCGTATTTGTTATATTTGGATGTTTTCGTCGTCGATTCATTAATACTTATGTCTATGTTGGTGTGCATGAGTGTGCTTGTGTGTGTGTGTTATTGTGTGTTGGTTTTTTAACACAAAGATTTATTATACAGTCTATATACTTACCCATGTGTGCTTGCCATTTGTATATACAACAAAGTTAGACATGTTCTTTAATACTGTATAATGTGTTGTGTCTGAGTATAAAACCATCGTCAATACTTTGTTTGTGTGTAAGGTGTATTACCATTATATTGTACGGTATCGTTGGTAGTGTGAGATTATGATGTGGACGGATCTTGTTAATGTAATTTGACTAAAGGAAATTCTTTATAACCAATGTTAGAAATTAAACTGTTCAATATTTACATAATGTACTTATTGCACTTGCAGTTTGTTTTGTAAGCCGTGAGGCAGTTATAACCTTTACCATTTTAAGGTTAGGGAACAGATGTATCATTGTCGTTTATGCTTGATAATCTTACGTGTCGTACGATTCATGCTTTTGGATAGCATTATAGATGTGTTAGGGTTAACTTAATTTATTGTGCACTCTTGCGGTTCTGATTTATGTTGTATTTTTCAGATAGGGGGAGGTTCTCTCTGGGGAAGGGGGGGTTAGGTTGTAGGGTTACGGTATGTAACATACTGTCCTCTTTTCAGTTAGTACCTTATAACGTTCAGTCATAGCACAGAATATCTGGTTTTATTTTTTGCTGTAGTTAGTACGGCAGTATGTATAAATTCTCTCCTTACTTTGGTTACTGTTTGTGTTCTCCTTAGATAATATTTGTTACATGAAGTATAATTATTACATTTGTATGTGGTATTATATGGCCATGGAAAGCTTATTACATTTGTTGACTGATAAGGCCTGTTTTGTTATTTTTATGTGCTGTGATGTACTTTTTAATAAAATATAAAAAAAAAATCGTCTTGGATATAGTGTTCTTAGATAATGTAGGGTACAACAGGTTGAAACAAGGTGGGTTGGGTGTGATGTTACCAACCACCAAGTAACACAATGGGAGTGTGACGTCACTGGAGGTGAGCTCGTTGGTCCTGTGAGGTGTGACATCGTGTGTTGGTGGTAGTGAGGTGAGTGCGCTTAGATATTGTCAAATATGATTTTTTTGTGTGAAATGTTTATAAAAATGAGTGTTTTCTGTGATATTAGCAATTTTTGAGGTAAGTGAACATGGGTGATCGTAGTTGGTGGTTGTCTTAGATTATGTGTGTTTACAAGATATGTTTTCAGTTGATGGTGAACATGTACTGTTTGCATATTAGGTTTGTGTTCATGCTTTTTTTTATGCGCCAAATGGGGAGGGAGTTCTTGGTTATAGAGATTTGAGGGGATTTCTATAAAAATGATGTTAGATGGTGATGTTAAACTTAGTTTCTGGTGATTTTGACGGTGATTTGGTAGTATTCAGTGGTGATTTGGTAGTAATCAGTAGTGTTTTTGGAGTATTCGGAGGTGTTTGATGGTGTTTTTTGAAGGCGTTCATATGATGTGCAGAGTATTTTTTGAAGATGATCAGTGGTGTTCAGAGTTTGTTCAAAGTTAGTCAGTGTGTTAGATAAGGTAATGTCTCATGTCATAAGTGTATGAGTTAGTTTTTTTTTGTGCTAATGTTGTAAAGTCTGGAGAATGAGGGAGGAGTTTGGTGGATGAGATGTAATTTCGGTTAATGTAAGTGTAAGTGTGAATGAGAATGTGAATTGGTGGGTGAGTTAGAGAAGACAAAATGTTATGTGATCTTAGTAAAACTATAGATAGTTTTAGTGATCTTCGGTATGATGATGTTTTAAGAGAATGTACAAAAAAAAATGTGTGATCTTAGTGGTGGGGTTATAGAATTTGGCAAACGTCTTGATTGTGGTGATCTTAGATATTGGAGATATAACAGATACGTGTTTGTGTTAGTTTTGGTAAAATGTCTCATATCATAAGTGTCTGAGTTAGTTTTTGTGTTAATGTTGTAAAGTCTGGAGACTGAGGGAGTAGTATGGTGGATGTGTTGTAATTTCAGTTAATGAAATGTGTAAGTGTAGATAAATTAGAGATGATGAATCTTATTTGGGAGTAATCAAAATGATATTTTGGAAGTGCTTCAGTGTTGTTTGGAAATGTTCAAAGGTGTTTATGTGAGTAATCAAATGATTTATGAGAGTGTTCGAAGTAATCTTGGGGTTGTTCTGTACTGAGATGATAAAGGTTGTGGATGAGAGATATTGAGAAAAGGTGGTCTCAAATGATGTATGAGAGTGTTTTGAAGGTGTTCAAAGTAAAGTGAGGTGTGTGTGTGTGTGTGTGTGTGTGTTAGGTGGTCATAGAGTTTTGTGAATATCTTGGTTACAGTGATTTTAGTGGATTTGAGATGGGTGATGAGATGCATTTGTGGATGTGAAATGTGATTTTTGCGTGTGTTCAGAAGAGGTGTGTTGGTAGATGGGTGAGTGGATGTGAAGAAATGCGGGTGAGATGGAGAGGGGTATGGGGAGGGTTGTATTAGAAATTTAATGAAATATGAAATATTGGAAAAGAATGGAGGGTGTTGAAACATGTCGCAATAGTTGGGTAGTGAGATTAGTTGATGCGAGTATAATATCAATTTATATGGATACAAGGAGATGGGTATGGAGAGGATTTTATTAGAATTTTAGTAATGTAAAGAGGAATGTGTATTACATTTAAGATACAGTAAAAAGAAGGGGAAAAAATTGTGAATAAATTGGTAATTGATGAGGGTTGTGGGTAATGTAGTCGAACTAGAGATACCAAAAAAGATGATATAAGTGGGTTGTTTTTGTGACTTTCTCTGATGAAATTAGTTAAAACGAGAAAAAAATTGTGGGTTGTGGGTTGTTGGTGGTTGTGGGTGTTGTTGTCGAACTAGTGATGTCGAAAAAGTGGTTATAAGTTGTGGGTTGTTGATGTGACTTTTTCTGATGAAATTAGTTAAAACGAGAAAAAAATTGTGGGTTGTGGGTGTTGTGGGTTGTGGGTTGTGGGTGTTGTGGGTTGTTGGTGTTGTGGGTTGTGGGTGTTGTTGTCGAACTAGAGATACCGAAAAGTCGTTATAAGTGTGTTGTTGTTGTGACTTTTTCTGATGAAATTAGTTAAAACGAGAAAAAAATTGTGGGGTGTGGGTGATGTGGGTTGTGTGTGTTGTGGGGTGTGGGTGATGTGGGTTGTGGGTGTTGTGGGGTGTGGGTGATGTTGTTTGTGGGTGTTGTGGGATGTGGGTGTTGTGGGTTGTGGGTGTTTTGGGATGTGGGTGTTGTGGGTTGTGGGTGTTCTGGGTTTGTGGGTGTTGTTGTCGAACTAGAGATGCTGAAAAGTGATTGAAAGTTGGTTGTTGTGAATTTTTCTGATGAAATTAGTTAAAACGAGAAAAAAAAATTGTGGGTTGTGGGTGTTGTAAGGTGTGGGTGATGTGGGTTGTGAGTGATGTGGGATGTGGGTGTTGTGGGTGTTGTTGTTGTCGAACTAGAGATACCGAAAAAGATGTTATAAGTGCGTTGTTGTTGTGACTTTTTCTGATGAAATTAGTTAAAACGAGAAAAAATTGTGGGGTGTGGGTGTTGTGGGTTGTGGGTGTTGTGGGTGTTGTGGGATGTGAGTGTTGTTGTCGAACTAGAGTTGTTGAAAAGTGATTATAAGTTGTGGGTTGTTGTTGTTGTGACTTTGTGATGAAATTAGTTAAAACGAGGAAAAATTGTGGGTTGTTGGTGATGTGGGTTGTGGGTGATGTGGGATGTGGGTGTTGTGGATTGTGGGTGTTGTGGGATGTGGTGGTTGATTTTAGTTTATGGTGATTTTGGTGGTGTTTTGAGTGTATTCAGTGGTGTTTTAGTAGTATTCAGTGGTGTATTTGGGAGTACTCAAATGGTGTTTTGAGGTTATTCAAAGGTGTGATTATAAGTTGTGGGTTGTTGTTGTTGTTGTGACTTTCTGATGAAATTAGTTAAAACGAGAAAAAAAAAATTGTGGGGTGTGGGTGATGTGGGTTGTGTGTGTTGTGGGGTGTGGGTGATGTGGGTTGTGGGTGTTGTGGGGTGTGGGTGATGTGGGTTGTGGGTGTTGTGGGATGTGGGTGTTGTGGGTGTTGTTGTCGAACTAGAGATACCGAAAAAGATGTTATAAGTGGGTTGTTGTTGTGACTTTTTCTGATGAAATTAGTTAAAACGAGAAAAAATTGTGGGGTGTGGGTGGCAATATAAACACAAATGCAGTATAATGTGATCCTTTATTGACTACGTTTCGCCCACACAGTGGGCTTTTTCAAGTCACAAACAGAACTACCTGGGGTGGAAGGAACGCGAGTATTTATAGTCCGGCTGAGGTCAGGTGAAGAATGCTGCATCTGATGATGTACCGAGTTGGGTTGTAGAGTCTAAAAACTTGGGTAGCTTGGAAAGGAGACTGGACAAGTTTGTGAGCAGACCTTCTACAGTGTTCTTATGTGGGATAGCGATGAAGAAGTTTCTTGGCAAGTGGTTCAGCTATGTTATAGAAGCCACTATTCTGGTTGAAGTTGTCGGATATAGAAATAAGTGATGATTCCAGGATTCTTCGGTATTGGGTGTTGTCTTCTGTGGCGATAAGTCTTGAGTTTCTGTAGTTTATCAAGTGGTTGTGTGAATTACGGTGTTGTACGCAGGCATTCCTTGTGTCGTCAGACCTGCTTGCGTATTGGTGTTCTGAAATACGTGTTTGGAGGTCCCTTGATGTTTCGCCCACGTATAACTTGTTGCAGTCATTACAAGGGATTATGTATACCCCTGCAGAGGATGGAGGCTTGTCCTGCCTACTACTGGTGATGTCCTTGATGGTCGTGGTTGTGGAGGTAGATACTTGGAATGATGTTTTGGCAAAGATGTTGGAAACATGTTTGGCAATGGAGTTGGTGGGAAGGACTATGTATCTCTTCTCGGCAGTGTCTTCTCTGGGTGTGTTGAAGATGTTTAGTGCTCGCCGTCTGCAGTCTCTGATGAAGTGACGAGGATAGTGGAGTTTGGAAAATACCTGTTCAATTATAGTGCATTCTTCCTCAAGGAACTCGTTGCTGCAGATTCTGAGTGCACGCAGGAAGAAGCCTATAATTACACCACGTTTGGTTTTGGTGTCGTGGTGAGAGTAGAAGTGGAGAAGATCGTTTTGGTTGGTGGGTTTTCGATAGACTTTAAAACGAAGTTCGTGGTCAGCTTTGCAGAGTAGAACATCAAGGAAGACACTGCCGAGAAGAGATACATAGTCCTTCCCACCAACTCCATTGCCAAACATGTTTCCAACATCTTTGCCAAAACATCATTCCAAGTATCTACCTCCACAACCACGACCATCAAGGACATCACCAGTAGTAGGCAGGACAAGCCTCCATCCTCTGCAGGGGTATACATAATCCCTTGTAATGACTGCAACAAGTTATACGTGGGCGAAACATCAAGGGACCTCCAAACACGTATTTCAGAACACCAATACGCAAGCAGGTCTGACGACACAAGGAATGCCTGCGTACAACACCGTAATTCACACAACCACTTGATAAACTACAGAAACTCAAGACTTATCGCCACAGAAGACAACACCCAATACCGAAGAATCCTGGAATCATCACTTATTTCTATATCCGACAACTTCAACCAGAATAGTGGCTTCTATAACATAGCTGAACCACTTGCCAAGAAACTTCTTCATCGCTATCCCACATAAGAACACTGTAGAAGGTCTGCTCACAAACTTGTCCAGTCTCCTTTCCAAGCTACCCAAGTTTTTAGACTCTACAACCCAACTCGGTACATCATCAGATGCAGCATTCTTCACCTGACCTCAGCCGGACTATAAATACTCGCGTTCCTTCCACCCCAGGTAGTTCTGTTTGTGACTTGAAAAAGCCCACTGTGTGGGCGAAACGTAGTCAATAAAGGATCACATTATACTGCATTTGTGTTTATATTGCCATTGTGTCGGTATTTTATACCATTTATTTCCGGGGTGTGGGTGTTGTGGGTTGTGGGTGTTGTGGGTGTTGTGGGTTGTGGGTGTTGTTGTCGAACTAGAGTTGTTGAAAAATGATTATAAGTGTGTTGTTGTTGTGACTTTCTGATGAAATTAGTTAAAACGAGAAAAAATTGTGGGGTGTGGGTGATGTGGGTTGTGGGTGATGTGGGTGTTGTGGGTTGTGGGTGTTGTGGGATGTGGGTGTTGATCTTAGTTTATGGTGATTTTGGTGGTGTTTTGAGTGTATTCAGTGGTGTTTTAGTATTATTCAGTGGTGTATTTGGGAGTACTCAAATGGTGTTTTGAGGTTATTCAAAGGTGTTATTATAAGTTGTGGGTTGTTGTTGTTGTTGTGACTTTCTGATGAAATTAGTTAAAACGAGAAAAAAAAATTGTGGGGTGTGGGTGATGTGGGTTGTGTGTGTTGTGGGGAGTGGGTGATGTGGGTTGTGGGTGTTGTGGGGTGTGGGTGATATGGGTTGTGGGTGTTGTGGGATGTGGGTGTTGTGGGTGTTGTTGTCGAACTAGAGATACCGAAAAAGATGTTATAAGTGGGTTGTTGTTGTGACTTTTTCTGATGAAATTAGTTAAAAGGAGAAAAAATTGTGGGGTGTGGGTGTTGATCTTAGTTTATGGTGATTTTGGTGGTGTTTTGAGTGTATTCAGTGGTGTTTTAGTATTATTCAGTGACGTATTTGGGAGTACTCAAATGGTGTTTTGAGGTTATTCAAAGGTGTTTTTGAAGGTGTTCAAATGATGTGCAAGAGTACTTATGAAGGTGTTCTGGGAGTATTCAGAGGTGATTTGGGGGTGTTCGAATGATGTTTTTGGAGTATTTAAAGGTAATTGATGGTGTTTTTTGGTGATGTTCAAAGTAAAGTGTTTGAGTTAGTTTTTGTGATAATGTTGTGAAGTCTGGAGACTGAGGGAGGAGTTTGGGGGGATGAGTTGTAATTTAATGAAATGTGTAAGTGCAGATAAATTAGAGATGTCAAATCTTATTTGGGAGTATTCAAAATGATATTTTGGAAGTGTTTCAGTGTTGTTTGGAAATGTTCAAAGGTATTTTTGTAAGTATTCAAATGATTTATGAGAGTGTTTTGAAGGTGTTCAAAGTAACGTGAGGTGTGTGTGCGTATATGTATATGTAAAATTGTGACTAGTGAATTTATCGAAAAGTGGTTATAAGTGTTGTGGTGACTTTCTGATGAAATAGTTAAAACGAGAAAAATTGGGGGTTATGAGTGAAAATTGTGAGGTGTTGGTTGGAGTGTGAGGGTTCGGGAGGGTGGGGAGGAGGAGAGAGAGAAGGTTACTTCGTGGGGAGTGACCTGAGATGAAATAGTTAAAACGAGAAAAATGTCTAGACTTGTGTTGTATTTTGTAAAGAAATTGTGGATTGTTGTGGGTATTAACGAAAAAATGTGAAATTATTTGGATTATCCTGGGTTAAGAGTGAAAAATGTGTAGGGGGAAGTCGACAAGATTCAGCCTGTGTGTGTGTGTGTGGAGTCATCGCGTGACGTCACTGACATAGGGGGAAGTCGACAAGATTCAGCCTGTATGTGTGAGGTCATCACGTGACGTCACTGACCGCCGAGTAAACACAGGTGGGGGTGACGTCACACTTGTTTAGACCTGTAGTAAGAGAAAGTACCATGCCCCATAGAAGGAGTTCATTTGAATGCTTACCCTGAGAGGGGGGAATCCAAAAACTTGATCAGAGGAGATGGAGTCTTGGTATTATCGAGAAAAAAACTTGATCCAAGGAGATGGAGTCTTTGATTTCGAGAAAAAATTGATCCGAGGAATTGGAGACTTTGTATTATCGAGAAAAAACATGATCGAAGGAGATGAAGACTTTGATTTCGAGAAAAAAAACTTGATCCAAGGAGATGGAGTCTTTGATTTTGAGAAAAAATTGATCCAAGGAATTGGAGACATTGTATTATCGAGAAAAACTTGTTCCAAGGAGATGGAGACTTTGATTTCGAGAAAAATTTGATCTGAGGGATTGGAGTCTTTGATATCGAGAAAACTTGATCCGAGGAATTGGAGTCTTTGTATTATCAAGAAAAAAAAAATTCGAAAAAATTTGGGGTGGGGGTGAAAGTAGGAGGGGGAATCCAAAAACTTGATTCGAGGAGAGCACAAGAAATTAAAAAAAAAATTGAAAAAAATTGGAAAAAAATTTGGGGCGCGGGGGGGATCCGGACGACGCTGCAGAAGGTGCAGTAGAAGGCGCGGGCAGGGCGCGAGGGGCGCGGGCGGGGCGTGAGGGCACGGCAGGGCCAGTGGGTCGGCGCGACGGGCGGGGGGGTCGGGGGGCGCGGGAGGGGGGCGCGGGGGCTCGGGTGGGGGCGCGGGGGGCGCGGGTGGGGGGTCGTGGGCGGGGGTCATGGGCGGGGTCGTGGGCGGGGGTCGTGGGCGGGGTCGTGGGCGGGGGTCGTGGGTGGGGTTAAGGTCATTAGCATATAGGTGTGAAAAAGGTCATTAGCACATAGGTGTGAAAAGGAGCCACTCAGGAAAAGGAGCCACTCAGCCGCAGCCCTTTCAGGAGGAAGCCACTCTGTAGAAGAAGCCACTGAGCCGCCTCCAGTACTACTTATATATATATATATATATATATATATATATATATATATATATATATATATATATATATATATATATATATATATATATATATATGTATATGAATATTTATGCATATATATATTCATATACATATATATATGCATTGCACCGCCATATGGTCATACATCCCACAAAGCCTACACGTACGCCTTTGGCCTGAGTACATAACACATACTTGCGTACGAAAGTCCTCCATAACCACATACGACGGAATAGGGTGCTTGAGGTACATTTTCAGGGAGAAAAACCCCTCCAGCATACCAACTAGAGGCCCATTACGCCACCGTCCCAAAGTTGCCATATGAACCGTGCCATAGCGTGCAAAAACATTCCTCAAATCACTTTCGTCCACCTCAAAAGGAACGTTTCGGATTTTGATCCAGGTATAAAAACGGGAGACGTCATGAAGTCGAACAGTGACACCAGGATTAACGGTCTTGATCACATCCTGATACCTGGCAACCATGTTTTCGTAAGTGCTATTTTGCCTGAATTTGACAAAAAGCCTCGAATTGCCGTTTAACGAGACACCATAAAGCTCTTCATTATTGATACCATATGTATCTCGGAGTACCACAGTAAGCAGCAGATGAGTATTCTGATTGTTGAACGAGCCTGTCACTAATTCAAGGCTGATGGTGTTGACTCGCCTACGTGCACCTTCCGCCATTGTGAGTGCACTGAGGAAAACTGCACAGAAATCAAAAAGTCAGGAGCTACTGCGAGCCTGTCCGCACGGCCCAAGAGCGATGCGAACACTGATGGAATTTATGAAAGTTGGGTTTAGATACAAGATGCAAAAAAAAAGTTGAAAACAAATTATTAGTATCTTTTGATAAGAGACGGAGGAAAAGTTACAGAATATATCTATAGAAATCATGGAATGGGAGAGAAGGGGTACACCTCCCGAAGCAAAGGTGCAAAGCCTGGAAGAGGATCTGAAGGGAGCAGACGAAGGAGCTAGAAGAGATGAAGAGACGGTTGAAGTAATAGTAACAGCAGGTGGGGGAGACAGAGGTAAGAGAAGAATAAACAAAACCTTTGTGGAAATATTCTTGAGCAACCAGGAGGTGCAGATGATAGGGAGAGCAGCAAAGGATCTGTTGATAATAGAAATCTGGAAGGAAAGGAGGTGAGAGGAGCGGTAGGTCGCTGAAGAATAGTGAACTTCAGGAAGAAATGAGTATAAATGAATCATTAAACCAACAAATAAGAATTCTGGCGTTAACCAGGTGACAAATTTTCAGAGTTTAGGAAAATATTTGAGAGAGTGAATATGACAAGTCAGACTGTGGTTAAGGCAGTCACAAATGTATCATTACATCAACCTTCTTTGAAACAAAACAGCAAAGAAGAGACAACAACTATGGGAAAAATACAAAATTGCTAGAGAAAGGAAGAAGAGCCAGAGAATGCATCGACAGAAGTGGAAGCTCAGCCTCTTTAAGAGAGCCATGCACACCAGACCTATCTTAATTTTAAATAAAAAATTGGATTTTTCTGAAAATCCACGAATATTTATGGAAAAGTAAAAAATAAATGAAAATATCATGTTCTAGGTTTAAAAAAATTTTAAGCCTAGGCATGGCTGACAAATAGGCAGCAAAGAGTTTGCATAAATGGGGAGAAATCAGAATGGGGAAAGGTCACAAGCGGTGGGTCCGTTGTTGTTCACAATTTACATAAACGACATAGATGAGGGAATAAATACTGACATAAGGAAATCTGCTGATGACACCGAAATAGGCCATCAAATTCATTCTAATGAGGACACTAGAGCAATCCAGGATGATTTGAATAGACTGATGCAATGGTCGGAGAAGTGGCAGATGCAGTTTAACACAGACAAATGCAAAGTTCTAAATGTTGGACAGGAAAATAATCATGCCACATATAAACTGATTGCGAAAAGGATTTAGGAGTTCTGGTAAGCAATTATCTAAAACAAGACAACAGTGATTTAGTGTTTGCAATAAAGCTAGCAGAATTCTTGGCTTCATATCTAGAAGTATAAATAATGGAAGTCGTCAGGTTGTTCTTCAGCTCTATATATCCTTGGTTAGGCCTCATTTAGATTATGCTGCACAGTTCTGGTCGCCGTATTACAGAATGGATACAAATGCTCTGGAAAACGTAGAGGAGAATGACAAAGTTGGTTCCATGTATCAGAAATCTTCCCTATGAAGATAGACTGAGGGCCATAGATCTGCACTCTCGAAAGGCGTAGATTGAGGGGGGATATGATTGAGGTGTATAAAAGGAAAATAGGAATAAATAAAAGGGATGTAAATAGCGTGCTGAAAATTTCAAGCCAAGACAAGACTCGCAGCAATGGTTTCAAGTTGGAAAAATTCAGATTCAGGAAGGATATAGGAAAGCACTGGTTTGGTAATAGAGTTGTGGATGAGTGGAACAAACTCCCGAGTACAGTTATAGAGGCTAAAACGTTGTGTAGTTTTAAAAATAAGTTATATAAATACATGAGTGGGTGTGGGTGGGTGTGAGTTGAACCTGACTAGCTTGTGCTACTAGGTCTGATGCCGTTCTCCTTCCTTAAGTGGACGTGACGTGACTAGGTGGGTTATTGGGCTAATCCGGGGGGGAGAGATATGGACCTGCTTCGCATGGGTCAGTGCTGCAGTGTTCCTTCTTTCTTATGTTCTTATGATTAGAAACATTCACATAAACACATGACCCCCTTCATAATCAAACACAATAACCCAGAACAAGTTATACCCGACTCCCCTTTCTACATTGACAGTCCTCACCAGTGCAAATACTCTTGCTTACAACTCTACCCCAAACCCTCTCTGCCCTTTACATTCCAAACCCCCCAATCCCCCATAACAAATATCTGTCATTTTATCCCCATCCAGTGCAAGAAACCCATCCTCAACTTTTCCCTCCCCACCATCTTTCTCTCCCCCGTCCTCTCTCGACCCATGCGCAAGGATCTGGAAATCAGGAACCTGAGAACTCGAGCACAGTAACAGAAACAAAGCTGAAAAAGGGTATTAGGGAGTTAGTTTTGTTGTAGTTGTTGTTTTTTGTTTTGTTTTGTTTATCGTCCGATTTCATTCATTCGCTGCCTGACTACGGTGGAGTGCGGTTGTGCCCAGCACCCCTCTGCTGTCTTTCAGGCGAGCTACCACAGTACATCAACAACCATTGAGTAGTGTGGACGTGCGCTGCTCATTTTGGGATATCAAAATGGCTGAACATACAGTACGGAGAGTAAATACTATCTGCATAGAGCTGGTTCGTGGTACGTTAAGTGGAGATACGATGAACGTACTTCTCCCTAACATCATCAGGGACACATATGGTATCCCCAACGAGGAATTATATGGCGTCGCTCTTAATGGTTTGTCAAGAATCTTCGTGAAATTTCTGAGAGCCGGCTTCTACACAAGAATTGTCGAGCAGTACCAGGAACAACGCATGAGTGTGAATTCAGCGATGGATGTTGTGTTACATGATGTTTCCAAGTACTACACATGGGTGAAGGTACGGAATGTACCCTTCGAGGCTACGGCGTATGGACTACAGGAGTTTTTTCGCAGTTATGGGACAGTGCATTCTGCAACCATGGGGGTATGGAGGGATGGTCCGTATGAAGGAATGCCGGAAGGTTCTTACACCCTTAAAATGTCTTTAACAAGGCCTATACCATCCTATGTAACGATGACCGGTTGTAGAACACAGGTTTATGTGTACTATGCGGGTCAGAGAAAAACATGTCGTCTGTGCAGCTCTTATGAGCACATGGCAGCCCAGTGTCCTAGGAGGCAGGCTCCTCGAATTCTGGAAACGCCGATTGTGATTCAACAGTCGTGTGATTTGGTGCCTGGCTCTGTTGCCTCTGGAGGCCGGAGGCCTGATCTCTGGAGCAAGGAGGTCGACCGGGAGGTGGCGGAGGAGGAGACGTGTGTCACTATCCCAGGGGAGTCGGGGGAGTCGAAGGTGTTAGCTGAGGAGTCTTTAGTCCAGGAAGCTTCGACTCAGGAGGGTTTACTGGCAGATGTCATCAAGGATTTTTTGGATGGGGATGAGCCCGGTGTAGAAGGTGTCCTCAGTTTATGTGAAGTTGGAGAGCTGGAGGGACAACAAATTGTGGAGAAAGACTTGAGTAAGAAAAGGCTGGAGTGTGTGGTGGCCGTGGAGGTACACCAGGAGGATTCGTCTGAGGGTGAGATGTGTGTAAGTGGAAGTTCTAGAAAAAGAACTGCGGCATCAGAGATAGACGAGGTTATTACCCCGGGGCAGAGGCCGGGGAAGAAGTCATGGGCAGCGGTTGTGGAGCCGATGCCACATAGTGCTAGAGGTGCGCCTGAGTTGCACAGTGGGAGAGGGAGGGGGGAGGTGACTGCACAGGATAACTCGAGTGGTAAGGGAATACGCAATGTGAAAAGTGCAGCGAGTAAATCCCAGCGGCATAGGGGAAAGCCGCCACTTCTATAATTTTCAGAAGTGTCACGCTTAATGTCAATGGACTTAAGACTGAGGTTAAGAAAGTTTGGTTGGAGTGGTTTTTACGGCGGTTTGATGTAGATATTTGCTTTTTGCAAGAGCATAATCATAGGGCTGGTTGTGTGTTGCGGTTAAAAGGATATCGGATGTATGTTACCAGTGGTTTGCAATTGAAAGGTGGGGTAGCAGTGGCGATAAAGGAGACCAGCCCCTTGCGTGTCATCGGCTGGAAGAGGGGGGGGGGGTGGGAGGGTCGTGAGGGTGGATGGTGTCTGGGGTGAGAGTCGAGCTAGTTTTGTAGGAGTTTACATGCCAGCAACTAGCAATACCAGGGTAAAAGTAGATTTTGTCAGAGAGGTATTGCTGTATCACTTGAGAGGTTTGCCTGCTATAACAGTAATAGGTGGTGATTGGAATTGTGTGATTAGGAGTGGTGATGTCGAACCGAGAGGGGCGGGTTGTGTGCTGAGTGTGCTGAGGGATGTATTGCGAGATATTGGGGTTGTTGATGTGGTGGGGAGGGGGGGATACCTAGTGGAGCACACGTTCGTCCGTAGGGGATATGAAGCGCGATTGGACAGAATTTATATTAAGCAGGGTATAGATGTTGTGAGGGTGCAAACCTTCGATGTGGGGTTTTCGGATCACAGGGCGGTAATAGCAGATTTGATGTGGGATGGAGTGGTGCGTATTTATTCTGGGTACTGGAAATTAAATGTAAGGCTTCTTAAGGAGGAGGTGGAGGGGCCTTTTTTCAGTGATTGGTGGTTGCCTTTTTGGGAGGCTAGGGACAGGGAGATAGATCTGTTAGATTGGTGGGAAATGCAGGCAAAACCGGGAATAGCGAATTTTTTTAAGGTTAGGGGACGGGAAGAGGCGAGGTGGCGTTTTGGGTTGCAAAATTATCTGGAGGGACAGTTGCAAGATTGTTATGTTGGGGGAGGTGGTATGAGGGATGACATGGACAGTCTGAGGAGTAGGATCGCTGAAATACACAATGATAGGTTTGATGCAATTAGGGTTAGGGCGGGGTTAGAGGATGTATTGTGGGGTGATAAGCCGTCTGGGTTTGTTTTACGTAAATTTAGGGACCGACAGAGTGTAACCACCATTCTACAATTGGAGACAAGCCCTGGGGTGGGAGGGTATCCAGTGGGTCGAGTCCTATCCAATACTGAAAGTATGAGTCTCTATGCTGATAGTTGGTTTAGGGAGAAATGGAGTTGGAGGGAGGGGGGTTCCTGGGAGGGTATTTTTGAAGGGGGGTTCCATAGCATTTTAAGTGAGCAGGATAGAGTGGGGTTGGAGGTTGGTATAAGTGAGGTTGAGGTGGAAGAGGCAGTTTTCGGGATGAGTACCGGGAAAACACCAGGGATAGACGGTATACCAAATGATTTTTATAGAGCACATTGGGGGTGTATTAGGCAGTGCTTTGTTAGGCTATTGGATCATATGTTAACTAGTGGGAAGTTGGGCACATCGCAAAGTACGGGTGTCATAGTTTTGGTGCCAAAGAAGAGGGGGGGTAGAGAGTTGAGTGCTTACCGAGCAATATCTTTGATGTGTGCAGATTACAAGGTTTTTGCGAAAATTTTGGGTAATAGACTGAAGAAGGTCATGGGGTCGGTGATACATGGGGGACAATTTGGTATCCCGGGGAGGAGTATGCGGGTAGGTCATGGACGTATTCGGGATTTCCTTGAGGGTAGTAGTAAGGGAGGTATTCTAGGTCTGGATTGGGAGAAAGCTTATGATTATGTTGATAGGGACTTTTTGTTTGAGAGTATGGTGAGAATGGGTTTTGGAGGGAGGGTGGTTGGATGGGTGAGGACATTGTATGAGAATGCATCGATGAGAGTACAGGTAAATGGTAGGTTGGGTAGTTCAGTAAGCATGGGGAGGGGTTTAAGGCAGGGGTGTCCACTCTCCCAAATACTCTTTGCATGTATGCAGAATCCTTTCTATGTTCTGGTTGATGGTGGGATGGGAAGGATGGGGGAGAGAGGTGGATTTTGTGGGAATATTGTTGGTTATGTAGATGATACAACTGTTTTACTTAATGAGATAGAAGATTTAAGTAAAGTGGGAAGGGTAATTGAGATTTTTGGGAATGCTACTGGGATGAGAGTTAATAAGCAGAAATCACGGTTGTTGGAGGTAGGCAATTGGGTAGGAGGGACCTTGGGGGAGGAGTTTGGATGGATAACTGTAGATAGGCTAAAGATTTGTGGGATTTTGTATTTAGCAGATGTACAGGAGAGTAGGAGGGTTAATTCAGAAATGGTAATGGACAGAGCTTTGAGTAGGCTCAGGAGTCTAAGGGCCGGGGATGTAACCTTGCATCAAAGGGTTGTGGTGGTAAATACGCTGATTTATAGTAAGGTGTGGGGAGTGGCGGAAATTTACCCCTTAAGAAGTCAGGATATTATGGAATTACAAAGAAGAGCCTTAAGGTATGTGTGGGGTTTTGGGAGGGCGTGGTTGGGTAAAGATGTGGTAATGACTGCGGTAAGACAGGGAGGATTGGGATTGATTGCATTAGGGTCTAGGGTGAAGGCGCTATATGTGAAGCAGAGGTATATTCGGGCAGCGGGGGAAAGGGGTCTTCGGGTGGGGGAGGTGATGGGGGATATCCGCAAATGGTGGGGTGGCAGGGACTTAGTGGAGTGTGAAGATATGTTGCGGTTTATGTTAAAGGTACGCAATGTTAAAAAACTCAAGGTAAAACGGTTAGTGGGTGTGGGTCGTCGTCAGGAATCAATGCAAGGGATGGCAGTGTATCCCACATATGATTGGAGAGTGATATGGGTGGAATTTAGTAAATTAAGAATACCGGCAAGAGCGAGGGAATTAGTTTATAGATTTCTTATGGGGACGTTAGCATCGAAAGAGGTGCTAAGACGAATGGGTTTTGTGAGAGAGGCATTATGCGGTTTTTGTGGGGAAGTTGAAACGGCTTTTCATGTAGTATATTTTTGTTCTGCTTTGGAGGTGGTAAGATTGTGGTTGAAGAGGGTTCTCTTTTTACTGGGGGGGGGGGGACAGATATCAACCCTCAGGGCTTTAATGTTAGATATGGGAGGGGTACCCAAAGAGGTGGGGAGGGCTATCAGATACGTAATAGTTGATTACTTGCATGTTTCTTGGGGGATGAGGGAGGTGGAGGGAAACATTAGGATAAAAGCGTTGGCGGCGTGTTTTTATAGGACAGCATGTAGGAACAAACAATTATATGGGGGAAGGTGGGTAAGTAGTTTTCCAGAGGGATATCGTGAGCTTACTGTTGAAAGTCTACTCCGTTTGGTGACGGGGTGAGAGGCAAGGGGTTGGTCTCTTCAGTGGTGTGTCCTCTTGGAGTGATTGGAAGCCTGATGAGGAAGGTTGATTGGTTTGCAAGGTGGTAGATGTGGGTAAAGTTTTTTTTTTTTTTTTTATTTTTTTTTTTTTTTTTTTTTTTTTTTTTTTTTTTTTTTTTTTTTTTTTTTTTTTTTTTTTTTGCAGGGAGCCGTCGGGGGCTCCGGGGTATGTAGACCTTTATGAATTTTGTAAAATCACAGAGTCAAAAGTAGTATGTGATTTTCTGTTTTTTCTCTTATTGTTATAAGAACCATTTTATATAGGGGGTTTATATTTATATGTATATTGTGAGGATATGTTTTATACATTCGAATCTGATGTTAGAATTATCCTTGTCATGTCTCTTTTTTATCGTATTGAATGGGTACATAATGACCTATGTACCAAAATATAAAAGTATTTGATGGGGTTTATATATACCCTTCATTTGACTGAAAGGTCATATTATATATTGAGTGTTAATAGGTAACATTAATTTTGTGTGTGTGTAGGTGTGTTTGTGGGAACCAATGTCTTAGGTATAGTTCTATCATTGGATGTAATATTTTTTTAGTTTATTTGGTGAAAAGTCATTTAGTGCTTTATTTCTATGTATGATCCAGTTTGTTCTGTATGAACAAATGCACATACACGTATGTGTGTATGAGCATGCGTATATATGTATATATATATATGTGTATATGTGTGTATATATGTGTATATATTATATGTGTATGTATATGTATATATATATATATATATGTATATGTTTGTAGGACTCATTCCTACATGTTTTCTATAATGACTCCGACTGTTTGTTTGGAAGTCGGTTGGTTGGGTTTTTTTTAGTAGAATTTGTTATATCAATGTGTTACAATGTTTTTTTTGTGTATCTGACATTGTCTGCCACTTCTGTTTTGGATGTTATGTATTTAGTTTGTCTAGTTTTTGTTTTTAGTGATAAGTCTTTTTTGTTTGTTTGTTTGTTTGTTCTAGTATAATCCAGTCTGTGCTGTAAGAACATATGTGCACTTACATGTATGTGTATATGTGCATGTGTATGTATATACATATATACATGATTATAGGACTTATTCCTACATGGTTTATGACTCCGACGTTCTATTTTGTAGTCGGTATGTTTTTTTTTTCCCGTAAACGGGTTGGGTTTCTTACGGTAGAATTTCGTTATATCAATATGTTAAAATGGTTTTTGTTTATTGTAGTGTACTGACATTGTCTGTCACGGTTTTGGATTTGCTAATTGTCGGCTTGTATCAAGTGTAATGTTGTTTTTAAATAAAATATAAAAAAAAAAAAATAATTTTCTTTGATTCTTAATATGGGAAACACTAAAAAATAGCTTTTTGAAGATCTACAAAAAAATAAAAATAAATGAATCGGCAACACTGTTTTTACTTATGACGAAAATGAGAAAAGTATTTTGGCTACTGGAAAACGCTGGCAACGTTAAATCTATTATCACACGATTTTGAATACTTTAATATACCTCATTTTTACCACAGTACTAAAAATAAATTAGGGAAGGTGTGAGAATTTTTCTAAAACATCTGCCTTTACCTCCCCTCAAGTGAAGCAGTTTGAAGCCTATCGTCAATATGTTACACCCAGGACAGTAGAGAACTAATGGAAAATCCAAATAGATTAATGCAGTGGTCGGAAATGTGTCAGATTCAGTTCGATTTATACAAATGCAAAGTTCTCAGCTTTGCAAAAGGAAATAACCAAGACGCTTATACACTGCATAAGGTAGATCTTAAATGGATACGATAAAGATTAGGAAATTCTTGTTAGCAATAAAGCAAACAGAATTTTTGCTACATATCAAGAAGAATAATCAACAGTAAATCTCTCCTACGAGGATAAATTAAAGATATTGCTTTCTCAAGAAGGTCGTAAAATTAAAAGGAGTTATGATTGAGGAGTATAAATGGAAAACTGGAATAAATATTGGGGATGTAAATAATGTGCTAGAAAAATCAAACCAAGAGAGAACTCACAGCAAATGGTTTAAAGTGAAAAAGAAGGTAGATTTAGAAAGGATATAGGAAAACACTGGTTTAATAATAGCATTGTGGATGAGGGAAAGAAGCTCCCAAGTACCGTCATTGAAGCTAAAACTTTGTGCAGCTTCAAAAATAGGTTAGACAATGTGAGGGAAAAGTTCAACAGATAGGAGCAGCGAGCGAGTATATGGTGATGATAGTTTGATTGCCAGTCTGCTTGTTAAGGTAGGGTCAGTCTAGCTCCCACTATCCCCCCCCCCTTTTCTCTACCCGGAAAGGTGACGTGTGGGGCTCGGACCAAACAGTAATCACTTAACTCACAGCTCCCAGCAAAACTGTAAGTAAAAACCTCTGCTCCTATTCTCGCGGATATATTGGTTCAAAGCTTCACTTTTGACCAATAATAAACTTAGTCCTTTCAGTCTTGAGTTCCATGTTATGCTGCTAGATAATCACCATTTCTTTTAGGTACTGTACTTATCATGGAGAGTGATTTCTTAAGCAGTGGGTAACCTTTGTCTCTTTCTAGCTTGGAATGACAGCTCGGGTCATCTGCCAACCAAAGAAACGTGTTGAAGGAGATGGACTGAAGTCCTGAGACGTCACTTTTTGATCTACCTACCTGATTAATTGTAGGCAACAGCGGGCAACTACCCCTCATCTTTGCAGTGGTAAAGAACCTGCATTCCTGTCATCTGGACTGACTATTCAAGGCTATAGACTCTGTGAAGAACTAGTCGTTGTGTTGTCACTCAACACCTGTGACCCCCCCCACATCATCAGCAGCGGCTACAATTTCTACAAGACAGTGTCAACCTCAACCAGACACCCCAGTATAACTGTACATATTAGCGTTGAATTCAAATGTCATTTCTTCATTTCATTTTTCATTTTTCTTTCAAGTAGGATACACAGTCATCTTTCAATGTTTTATCTTTGCATTACTAAATAATAAAGTGTCTATCTTTATAAATTATTTCTTTTTTTATTCATTAATTTTCTTGAGGAGGAGCCAGCCTTGGTAATACTGTCTGAAGTTGTTACAGGGCTGAGTAAGCCTTCACAAGTGGCAACCTTGCCAGGATCACTCGACTGAATCAAGATTCAACTCCATCTCGAATCTACCATTGGAACTTCAATGCCGCATACCACAGATGGTTACCATCAGCCATGAGTAATCATTCTCTATGGTAGGACTACAGTACAGGTATTTAAAAGATTTGGTGATTGTTATAGTCTCAATTTATTTTAAGTCAAGTCAAGGCAGGATATGCTAGTTAATTCTGTCACCTTTATTCTTGAGCTTAAACGATTTGGAGGAATAGACTCTAGGGACCCGAGATTTTCCAGTGACAAGTTGTTTCATTGAGCTCTTTTTATTATATCAATGGAACTGTTGTAGGACACTCTTGATTTGTTGGTGAGAAGATTGGATGGTCAAGGGACCCCATTCTACTTGCTGTTTGGTCAGAGCCAGCATAGAACCCTCTGTTTTCATTCACATGCTGTTTAATTAATCGAAGCAGGGATCGAACCCTCAGATTTATTTACAGTATGAGCGGAGCAGGAATTGAACCCTTCGTTTTCTTCGATATATCCGTTTCAGTTTCCCCTGGTAGTTTAAGTTATTCTTGCAAGTATGGAGGAATACTAGTTTTGGATGTACACTGGGAGTAAGTTAAGAATAACGGAAAAAAATTTAGAAGCTTTCATTAGCTCCAAGATCTAAGAAAGAGAAAGAAAGGAGAAAGAGAACCTTGAGAGAGAGGAGAAAAAGGAGAGAGAGCGAATTGAAAGAGAAAACCAAGAAAGACAGTTAGAAAGAGAAAGAGAGGAGAAAAACTAGCGTGATAGACTTGATCTTGAGGAGAAAGCTAAAGTACGTGAGGAACAAGTTAGGTTAAGAGAACTTGAGGAAAGAGCAAAAGATAGAGAAGTTAAGGAAAGAGCTAGAGAACATAAGTTAAGAGAAAGAGAAAAAGATCGCGAGGTAGAGAAATCTCGCCTTGAATTAGAAAATAAAAAGTTAACTTTTACACAACAACAATTAGAGGAAGGAGTAATTGAACATCATGCAGCTAGTGCACATATTCCAACACCTAATTTACCTCCCTTCACAGAGGGTGAAGACATAACTTCATACATTATCAGGTTTGAAAATACAGTTACCCTCTGTGAATGGCCTGCTGACACTTGGGCTACCAGGTTAGGTATCTTATTTTCTGGTACAGATTTGAATATCTATGCAACTTTGTCCCAGGATATCATATGTAATTATAACCTACTTAAGAAGGCAATCCTTAAAGCATACCAAAAAAACACAAATTCTTATAGGAAAAATTTTAGGTATGCCACCTTACAGCATGGCCAAAACTTTCAGCAGTTACAGGTAACACTCGTTTGTTCGACTTTTGGATAGAGAGTTCAGGAATTGATCACGGTTGCTGACCAGTTCCTGACAGCTCTTCCTCACCAGATATAAACATTCACTAGAGAACGTAACCTGATTAAAGCTGAGGAAGTTGCTGAGGCCACTGACTTATATGCTGAGGCTCACAATTCCTAAAAAGACCTAAAGGGATCGATCCCTAAGGGCGATGGCTCACCTGAATCAAAGGTTAAGAAGCCTACAGTAGAAAAGAAGTCGCCAGCTATTATACCAACATGTCATCGGTGTGGTGGTATCGGACATAAACGTCTAGATTGTCCTTCCAAGAAAATAAAGAAAGTTGGCAGATGTTTTGTTGACGATAATAACCAGGCACCCTTCTGTTCAGGAACAGTTAATGGTATCAAAGTCTCAGACATATTACGTGACACTGAATGTACGTGCATCGTAATTTTGGACAAACTGTTCCCTTACTTTAAAACCTCTCGTGTGTCCTCTATTCTTTCTGACTACTTGGGTCGTGAAAATACTTTCCCAACAATACGTTGTTACTTGAAAACTAAATGGTTCACCGGTTGGACTAATGCGGTACTAGCCCCAATTACTTGTTCTATAATAGTTGGTAACGTTAAAGATGCCATTCTTCCTTCGGAGGCAGATCTTTCGTCACCTCTCGTGGACCTAAGTTTTCCAGCTCCTCTTCCTTGCAAGTTAAATAAGCCCCTTAATTACAATTCCGCACCAGAAGCTACATTGTCTCATACTGTTCATTTGGGGGTGGAAACAGGTGATACTGCTCTCGATAGTGAGGTAGCAGGATCACCTGTCCACTCGTCGGGTGAAAGTAAGGGTATTGCCTCCGGCACTCTCAATGTCTTGACTAGGGCTCAGACCATAACCCCGGCTTCTCCTACCTCCTCTTCTCCCACCGTAAGTCCTTTTATTTTCCCAGATTTTATGTCCAAGGATGACTTTGTCGATTTACAGCGTGATTGCCCTTCAATTTGGGATTGTCATAATCAAGATTTTAACAACAAAGTTATCCACGGGAGATACGTATCTCATAAGTTTGAATATAATAATGGTATCTTATACAAATATGTATTTAAATCTCATTCTTGTTGCTCCTAAACCATGTCGAGAGACTGTTCTTCAAATGGCTCATGATTTGCCAGTGACCGAACACTTGGCCCATCATAAGATGTGGCATAATCTCAAGCACACTTATTTTTGGCCAGGCATGTACTCTCAGGTTACAAAGAAGTATAGTTCTTGCAATAGGTGTCAGGTGCATGCAGCACAAAATACACTCCTATTTCCTGTATATTTACTAAATCTAAAACTTCCCTCCTGCAGAAACGAGATACTCCACCATAGAAAAGGAATGTTTGGCCCTTGTGTGGGGTATCTCCAAGCTTAAATTTTATTTACTGGAAAAAAAAAATATTTTAGAGACGGATCACAAACCTTTGATATACCTAGAAACTTTTAAGGGAACCAACAGTCGCCTCTTGAAGTGGACATTGGCATTCCAAGCTTTTAAGTTTCATATTGTGTATATCAATGGTTCATCCAATTATTTCTCTGACTGGTTAAGTCGTGACAGTCAGTAGAAGATTTGGTGCCTTACGCGACTTCTTGTTAGAACTTTTTCCTCACCTATTCTTCTTATACTCCTTGACTATAAGTCTTGGTATGGGGGAGTGTGAGGGAAAAGTTCAACAGATAGGGCAGTGAGCGAGTATATGGTGACGATAGTTTGATTGCTGGCTGCTTGTTAAGGTAGGGTCAGTCTAGCTCCCACTATCCCCCCCTCCCTTCTCCCCACCCCGAAAGGTGATGTGTGGGGCTCGGACCAAACAGTAATCACTTGACTCACAATTCCCGGCACAACTGTAAGTAAAAACCTCTGCTCCTATTCTAGTGGATATATTGGTTGAAAGCTTCACTTTTGACCAATAACAAACTTAGTCCTTTCAGTTTTGAGTTCCATGTTATGCTGTTAGATAATCACCATTTCTTTTAGGTACTGTACTTATCATGGAGAGTTATTTCTTAAGCAGTGGGTAACCTTTGTCTCTTTCTAGCTTGGAATGACAGCTCGGGTCATCTGCCAACCAAAGAAACATGTTGAAGGAGATGGACTGAAGTCCTGAGACGTCACTTTTTGATCTACCTACCTGATTAATTGTAGGCAACAGCGGGCAACTACCCCTCATCTTTGCAGTGGTAAAGAACCTGCATTCCTGTCATCTGGACTGACTATTCAAGGCTATAGACTCCGTGAAGAACTAGTCGTTGTGTTGTCACTCAACACCTGTGACCCCCCCCCCCCCACATCATCAGCAGCGGCTACAATTTCTACAAGTGTCAACCTCAACCAGACACCCCAGTATAACTGTACATATTAGCGTTGAATTCAAATGTCATTTCTTCATTTCATTTTTCATTTTTCTTTCAAGTAGGATACACAGTCATCTTTCAATGTTTTATCTTTGCATTACTAAATAATAAAGTGTCTATCTTTATAAATTATTTCTTTTTTTATTCATTAATTTTCCTGAGGAGGAGCCAGCCTTGGTAATACTGTCTGAAGTTGTTACAGGGTTGAGTAAGCCTTCACAGACAAGTACATGAGTGGGTGTGAGTTACACCTACTTAGCTTGGGCCAGTAGGCCTACATCACTTCTGTTTCCTTGTCGAGCAGGTGTGACTTGGACCTACCTAGTATGGGCCATAAATCTTGCTACAGTGTTCCTTCATATTTATGTTCTATTCAGTAAATATTGTCTTATTTTTATTGACACATCGGCCGTTTCCCACCAAGGTAGGGTGGCCTGAAAAAGAAAAACCTTCTTTATCAATCAGTCCATCACTGTTTTGCCAGAGGAGTGCTCACACTACAGTTATAGTAAGTTTATTCAGGTATATACAAATACAGTTACATAAATTATTTAGAGGGTATATGATCGAGGTGTATAAATGGAAAACAGAAATAAATAAAGGAGATGTAAATAGTGTGCTAAAAATTTCCAGCCAAGACAGGACTCACAGCAATGGTTTCAAGTTGGAAAATTTCAGATTCAGGAAGGATATAGGAAAGCACTGGTTTGGTAATAGAGTTGTGGATGAGCGGAACAAACTCCCGAGTACAGTTATTGAGGCTAAAACGTTGTGTGGTTTTAAAAATAGGTTAGATAAATACATGAGTGGGTGTGGGTAGGTGTGAGTTGGACCTGAGAAACTTGTGCTGCTGGGTCTGGTGCCGTGCTCCTTCCTTGAGTGAAGGTGACCAGACTGGGTGGGTCAGTGGGCTAATCCTGGGGGGGAAACATGGACCTGCTCCGCATGGGTAGTAGGCCTGTTGCAGTGTTCCTTCTATCTTATGTTCTTATATGTGAAGAGACCCTAGGATAACCCAAAAAAGTCAAAGAGTGTCTTATTTCCATTAACACCCTTCCTTCAGAGTGGAGGCACTTGTACTTCTCATCTCCAGGATTCAAGTCCGGACTGCCGGTTGCCCTGAATCCTTTCATAAACATTATCTTGATCACACTCCAACATCTTGTCAGGTTCTAAAAATCATTTGTCTCCATTCGCTCCAATGTAACGTACTCACGCATGTTTACCTGGAATATTCCTGGAGAGGGTTTCGGGGGTCAACCCCCCTGCAGCCCGGTCTGAGACAAAGCCTCGTGGTGGATCAGGGTCTGTTCAACCAGGCTGTTACTGCTGAGCGCATGCAAACTGACATACGAACCACAGCCCTGCTGGTCAAGTACTGACTTTAGGTGCTTGTCCAGTGCCTTTTTGTAGATAGCCAGGCGTCTATTGGTAATCCCCCTTATGTATGATGGTAGGCAGTTTAACAGTCTTGGGCCCTTGGTACTTATTGTGTTGTCTCTCAGTGTATTCCTGGCTTTCCTGCTTTTCATTGGGGGAATGAAAATCAGGGGCGCCACGAGTACACTGAGAGACATCACAATAAGTATCAGGGGCCCAAGACTCTTTAACTGCTTCCCAACATACATAAGGGGTATTACCAATAGACCCCAGGCTGTCTTCAAGAAGACACTGGACAGCCACCTAAAGTCAGTACCTGGCCAGCCTGGCAGTGGTTCCCATGTCAGTTCGTGTGTGGCCAGCAGTAACAGCCTGGTTGATCAGACCCTGATCCACCACGAGGCCTGGTCTTGCTGCAAGTCCAAGCCCCTAGCGCACAAAACCTAATTTACCTCCTCCCTCCAACTTTTCCTAGTCCATCCCCTACCACGCCTTCCCTACAGTACATATTTATACACTCTCCAAGCCACTATTTTGTTCCATCCTCTCTACATGTCTGAACCACATCAACAACCCCTCCTCAGCCCTTTGGACAATAGTTTTCGTAACCTCGAACCTCCTTCTAATTTCCAAACTAAGGATTCTCTGCTTTATATTCACACCACATACTGCCTCAGACGTGACATCTCCACTGCCTCCTGCCTTCTCCTTGCTCCAACATTCATCAATTATGCTTCACACCCATATAAAAGCGTTGGTATTACAATGTACTTATACATTTCCCTCTGTCTCCACAGACTCCTCAGTGCACCACTTACCTTTTTTCCCTCATCAAATCTATGATTCACCTCATCTTTCATAGACCCATCTGCTGACACATCCACTCCAAAATATCGGAATACATTCACCTCCTCCATACTCTCTCCCTCCAATCTGATATCCAATCTTTCGTTACTTAAATTTTCATTATTCCCACCACCTTACCTTTTCCTATATTTACTTTAAATTTCCTGTTTTTTACATACCCTGTCAAGCTCATCCACCAACCTATGTAACTTCTCTTCAGAATCTCCCAAAAGCACAGTGTCATCAACAAAGAGCAACTGTGACAACTCCCACTTTCTGTTAGATTCTTTATCTATTAACCCCAAACCTCTTGCCAAGACCCCCTCGCATTCACTTCTCTCACAACCCCATCTATAAATATATTGAACATCCACGGTGACATCACACATCCTTGTCTAAGGCCTACTTTTGCTGGGAAATAATCTCCCACTCTCCTATACATACTCTAACCTGAACCTCACTATCCTCGTAAAAACTTTTTACTGCTCTCAATAACCTACCTCCTATTCCATACATTTACAACATCTGCCACATTGCTCCCCTATCCACCCTATCATACGCCTTTTCCAAATCCATAAACCTCTTTGCCCTTATACAAATATTGTTCACCTATATGTTTCATTGTAAGCACTTGGTTCACACACCCCCTACCCTTTCTAAACCCTCCTTGTTTATCTACTATCCTACTCTCTGACTAAATTCTTTGAATAATAACTACCATTTACACACTCTTTTGTCCCCTGTACCTTTATACAAAGGAACTATGCATGCTCTTTGCTAATCCCTAAGTACCTTACCCTGTTCCATACAGTTATTAAATAAAAGCACCAACCACTACAAAACTATATCCCCACCTGGTCTTAACATTTTTGTCTTTATCCCATCAATCCTAGCAGTTTTACCCTGTTTCATTCTACCCACTGCCTCACGAGCTTCCTCTAAACTCACTACTGGCTCTTCCTCACTCCTACAAGATGTTATTCCTCCCTGTCCTTTACACGAAATCACAGTTTCTCTATCTTCATCAACATTTACCAATGCCTCAAAATATTCCCCCAATGTTCCCGATACCTCTAATTATTAGGGTATAAATCTATTTTTTTTTGAGAGAGAGAGAGAGTAGCGGCATTTATGAGTTGTCCTATGAAAGAAGTGTTTTCTGAAGTTATTCCTGTGGTAAATGAAGATTTTCCTTTATTGTGGACCAGAGAACACGACAAATAAAACGCTATCGTATCTCTGTGGCAATATATATCTCTGTACAACTAGCTGTATATGTCTGTTTTATTCTAATATTTCTATATTACGTAAAAGAGTTACTTTCTGTTCTTGTTATTTATTTGTGAAAACAGTTTAATAGATGTAACAGTGAAAATGTTGAAGTAAAAATATTAATGAAATTTAGCAGGCCTCAACGAACGTTCCTTTATACCTCGTGAAGCAACAGTGAGTCGCCTCTGACCTCCTTCCTGCCCATGAAAGAAACACCTTCCGTAACAATTCTAAATTGTGATTTTTTCATGAATTACCGAAAAAACAGAAACACTTTGTTAAAAAATGACCGAAAATTCATTATAAAAGATATAATACACATCCTATAACATCATTGCTTAAAACGTTGAAATTATAATTATTCGCTTTAGAAATATCACAAAGAAATAAGGTTGTATTTGAAATATTTCCAGTTTTGGGGACTCTTTCCTGGTAAGATTCATTATTTTCCGATTTTTTGTATATTTATTTTTATATTTATATTAATCACTCGGCAGTTTCCCACCGAGGCAGAGTGACCAGGAAAAGAAGAAACACTTTCAACATTCACTCGATCACTGTGTTGCCAGAGGCGTATCTCCTCTACATATATAAAACTGCAGGATCAACACCCCTCCTTCATACACCAGGCACTTTGCTTCCCACCTCCAGGACTTAAGTCCGGCCTGTCGGTTTCCCAAAATCTCTTCATAAATGTTACTTTGCTCACATAAACTGCAGCCTAAAACCATTTTGTCTCCACTCTCTTCTATCAAACACGTTCACAGATACTTGCAGGATGTCCAGGCCCCTCGTACCACAAAACTTCTTTACCCCCTCCCTGCAATCTTTCCTAGGCAGATCCCTACCACGCCTTCCATCGACTACAGATTTACATGCTCTCAAGTCATTCTACTTGGTTCCATCTTTTCTAAATATCCGAACCACTTCACCAACCCCTCCTCAGTCCTCTGGATAATTCTTTAAGTAACCCCCGCATCTGCAAATTTCCAGGCTCCAAAATCTCTGCATTATATTCACACAGCACATTGCCCACAGACACATCTCCACTGCCTCCAACCTTCTTGTTGCAACACACCACCCATGCTTCCAGCCATATAAGAACTATAGTGTTAATACTACCAGGAGTAGAAACTAAAGAAACTCAGACCCGAGGAAATCTGAAGTTTTGCAGCGGCCCGCTAGATGACAGTGCGGGTGGCGACATAAACAGTTTCTGGGTGTACAACCATAACACTATTTCGAAGGCTTTTCCCTCACATTTATGAATGAAATCGTTGAGTGTCCTGCTGCTGACTTATTCTTAACCTACTGACTTACTTTTAGCTGACTGGTTTACTTGCTGCGTGGCCATAAGATTGAACAGAATAGAATAATTTGTACTATGGTATTTTTAATAGAGCTTGCAGTCCACCTGTTAGGTATTGCTGCATAGCCTCGCTGGCGCCAACGTGAAACGATGTCTCACTCTCATCCCATCTTCTTGCCTGGCATATTGGAATGTATGACTGTTAGAGTGTAGGCTAACATTTTTGTCTCTATCACGAGGGGTATTGTGCCATCTGGGCATGCGTGTTCATCGGTCGGCCTGGACACACTAGGGTTGACCTATAAAGCAGGTTCACGCTGCCTTCGCAAAGTAAAGAAAAAGTATGTAGCAGCGTTTTTCCTTTCACATTTCACAAGATGAAACAACGACTTGCTGAAGAAATGCCAACTAATATTCCTGATACTCTGAGTACTGGTTTCTCGCCTCTCAAACAGACTATCCTTGTCTTTCCTATTGTTTCCTTTGTGTTTTCCATGTAGTATCATCATATCACTTTTTCTTTTGTCTTCCAGTGTTGTCAGTATCAACTATTTATAGCCTCAAATCTCATGCATCTTAGCTCAGGAACTAGAATTGTAACATTCCTGTGTACTTTTTCCAATTACTTAACTTGCTTTACCAAAGGATAGTTTCTTGCTAGTCCTGCTTACTTAGTTGCATAAAGTCTTCCCTTACTCTTTAGTTTGGCTGTGGTGGTTACTTGGTTGAAGTATGCGTGTCCGTTCTTCTTTTGTGTGTGTGTGTATGTGTGCTCAACTATATTTATTCACCTATGTGTTTGCGGGGGATCGACTCACAGCTCCTGGACCCACTTCTTTGCTAGTCACTACTAAGTCCACTCCTGTATCATGAGCATTATCATACGTCTTTTAAAGATATGAATGGATCCTGCTTCTGCTATTTCACTCACCTAATTGTTCCACTTCCTGATAACTCTAAAACCAAAGAAATAATTCCTAACATCCCTATGACTCATCTGAGCTTCCAACATTCAGTTGATTACTCTTATTCTCGGATCCTGTCACAGTAATATTCCATCTCTGTTCACCTTGTCAATCCTTCTCAGTACTTTATACGTTCTTATCATGTTGCCCCTATCCCTCCTGTACTCCAGTGTCATCAGGTTGAGTTCTCCTAACCTCTCCTCAGAAGACATACCACATAGCTCCAGGTCTAGTCTTGTTGCAAACTTTTGCATTTTATCTGATTTCTTGAAGTGCTAGACCAGGTGCTGGTTACCACACTGCTGCTGCATACCCCAATATGGGCCTGACATACATGGTGTACTATGTCGTGAAGGACTCCTTTCTAAGCCCTTTCAGGGTCCAGAGGCCAAATTTCAAAGTGTGCACCAGGGTCCAAAAAATTTCAAAAAGTAATTTTGTTATTTTTTCATATGAAATGGTAGAGAATCTTTTTCTGAAGGTAATAAAACAAAAAGTACGAAATTTGATGGAAAATTGGCGAAATTATGCTGACGCGAATTTTGATGTGTCAGCGATATTTACGCATCGGCGATTTTGCCGACTTTGACTCCTATTTTAGGCCAATTACAGTATTTCAGTCAACCAGATTCTTAGGTATTTCACTAGTATTTCTTCTATTCTATCGATTGAGCACAAGAAATCGCCAAGTCAACTGTTTCAACAACAAAATAAAGTGACCGGAAATTGGTAATTTGGCCAATTTAATGCAAAGTTCAAAATATTCCAATTTCAAAATAGGGTGAAAAATAAACAATGCAAGCATTCCTGGCACTAGACTAACATTTCCTCTGTTCATTAGTTACGTTTTCAGGTTTTACAAGTGAATTCCACTTTGATTTTTTATTCACATAATGAAATTTTATTCAAACCAAAAAATAGAAGATTTACTGGCATGCAATACTGTAATAATTGTATAAATAATATCACCACATCAGCTGGCGTGTATTAGATGTGTCGGATCATTTGTTTACTCTTGAACATCGGCAATAATTTAACATTTCTGCTACTTTGAGCTCAGTTTCAAGCCATTTCCAAGCTTCATTACTTTGCACTTGGTAGGGTTAAACTCCTGGAGCCATTTGTTAGATCAGGCTTGCAGTCTGTCCAGATCCCTTTGCAGTCTTTCCTAATCCTCGTCCGCTTGTATTCTCCTCATCAGTTACATGTCGTCTGCGATGAGTGATACTTCTGAACATATTCCTTCTGTCTTGTCATTCACGTACACAAGAAACAGTACTGACCCCTAGCACTGATCTTTGTTTTACCCTATTTGACAGAGGCGTTCACTCTGCCACCTCTTCATATACCATCACTCGTTGTTTCGTTCCTATGGGTATTTCCTGACTCGTTTTACTGCTTTTCCTAGTATCCCTCTATTCCAGCCTGCCCTTGTAGCTTTTGTACCAGTCTCTTGTGAAGTAATGGTCGAGAGCCTTCTTACAGTCTAAGAACATGCAATTTACCTATCCCCCTCCCTCTCTCTCTCTCTCTCTCTCTCTCTCTCTCTCTCTCTCTCTCTCTCTCTCTCTCTCTCTCTCTCTCTCTCTCTCCTGTCTTACTTCTGTTACCTTGTCGTAGGACTCCATGAATCTGTGCTGGTTGTCATGTATGAGCCCATTCCTTTTTATGAAGTTCACCACTCTTCTTCTGATAATCTTCTCCATGACCTTGCGTGCTATACACTTCCCTGACATTGGTTAAGTAGTTTAACACTGCCTGTCTGTCTCCTTTCTTAAAAAGTGCTACTATATTTGCTTTGATAGATTTTTTGAAGAATGTTATTTGCAGCACAAAGTGCCTCTGCTCCCTCTCTCAGGTTTCATGGAGATATATTATCTGGGCCCACTGCCTTCGATGTATCTAGTTCACACAGTAGTTTCTTCACCTCCTCCTCGTTTGTGTGTAGTATGTCCAGCACTTGCTTGTTAACTCTGCATCCTAGGTTTGCTGGAAGCTTTTTTGTCTCTGAGAATACCTCCTTAAATCTTTTTCAGAGCTCTTCACATGCTTCCTCAACATTCCTTGTAAGTTGCCCTTGTAAGGTGTCCCTGACTGTTGTTTTGCTCCTGATGTAACAATGCAATAGCTTAGCGTCAGATTTGGCTTTCGATGCTATATCATTCTCACATTGCTATGTTCCTCCCTCCATGTACATTAATTCCTGGTACGTCAGCTAATCTCCTTATTTTCCCGGGTCCTTTGTCTTCTATACTTTTTTCATTTTCTAGCATACTTAGTTTTGGTCTCTACACCTTTGGGTGAACCAAGGGCTCATATTGGTTTTATTATTATTACTGTTGTCCTCCTTGCATTTTGTGGTCACATATTCCATCATTTAATTTCAAGTTTTTCCAGCTAGTTATCTTTCTCACTGTACCTCATGCATGAAATTCCTCATGTAGTCTGGCTTCTCCCACTCTACTCGTGCTGCTTCACTCTCCAATTTTGACTATGCAGTGTATTCAAAGCTCAAGATCACGTGATCATTAGCTTCGAGGGGCCTTTCATTTGTGATGTTTTCATCACCAGAACGACTTAATGTAAATATGGGGTCCAGTTTTGTTGGTTCATCCTCTAATATTTGTGGTAGTGTCCCTGACATGTTGATGCATGAGGTTTTTCCAGTATCACTTCCATCATGTTAGCTCCATATTTCTGGCCCTGCAGGTTTTCTCAGTAAATCACCCACAACTAGCACCTTTGCCCTAGCCATATGGGCCCTTTCTGACCACCTCAGTTCTGTTGCTCTCATCATGTACTTCTTTTAGCCTCCTGTTATTCTGAGGTGAGTTGTACACAAATGCAATCACCTCCTTGGGACCCCCAGTCTCAAGTGTTCCTGCTATGGTATTCGTTGCTTCCATTCTGTCCATTCCTTCCATTTTGTCAAATCCCTACTGTTTTTTTTTTGATGAGCAGTGCAACTTCTCCTCCCTCTCTGCTCCCTCTGTCTTTCCTCTGGACTTGATATCCACATGGAAAGACTGCATCTGTTATCATCCTCGTGAACTTCGTTTCTGTGAGTGCTATGACATCTGGGGATATCTCCATGATTCTTTCATTTCACTCTTCATATTTGTTACAAATCTTTATTTTATTTTCAAATTCTGTGTATATGTGTGTGTACTCACCTAATTGTACTCACCTACTTGTGGTTGCAGGGGTCGAGTCATAGCTCCTGGCCCCACCTTTTTACTGGTCACTCCTAGGTCACTCTTCCTGTTCCATGAGCTTTATCATACCTATTCTTAAAGCTATGTATGGATCCTGCCTCCACAATATCACTTCCCAGACCACTGCACTTCCTCTCAACTCTATGACTGAAGAAATACTTCCTAACTTCCCTATGATTCATCTGAGTCTTCAATTTCCAACTGTGCCCCTTTGATGTTGTGTCCCATCTCTAGAACATCCTGTCTCTATCCATCTCTCAGTATTTTATATGTCGTTATCATATCCCCTGTGTGTGTGTGTGTGTACTCACCTAATTGTACTCACCTAATTGTGGTTGCAGAGGTCGAGACTCAGCTCCTGGCCCCGCCTCTTCACTGATCGCTACTGGATCCTCTCTCTCTCTGCTTCCTGAGCTTGGTCATATCTCTTCTTAAAACTATGTATGGTTCCTGCCTCCACTACTTCACTTGCTAGGCTATTCCACTTCCTGACAACTCTATGACTGAAGAAATACTTCCTAACGTCCCTGTGACTCGTCTGAGTCTTCAGCTTCCAGTTGTGACCCGTTGTCCCTGTGTCCCCTCTCTGGAACATCCTATCTCTGTCCACCTTGTCTATTCCCCGCAGTATCTTGTATGTCGTTATCATGTCTCCCCTGACCCTTCTGTCCTCCAGTGTCGTCAGTCCGATTTCCCTTAACCTTTCCTCGTACGACATTCCCTTGAGCTCTGGGACTAGCCTTGTTGCAAACCTTTGTACTTTCTCTAACTTCTTGACGTGCTTGACCAGGTGTGGGTTCCAGACTGGTGCTGCATACTTCAGTATGGGCCTAACATACACAGTGTACAGTGTCTTGAACGATTCCTTATTAAGGTATCAGAACGCTATTCTCAGGTTTGCCAGGCGCCCGTATGCTGCAGCAGTTATTTGGTTGATGTGTGCCTCCGGTGATGTGCTCGGTGTTATGGTCACCCCAAGGTCTTTCTCCCTGAGTGAGGTCTGTAGTCTTTGTCCACCTAGCCTATACTCTGTCTGCGGTCTTCTTTGCCCCTCCCCAATCTTCATGACTTTGCATTTGGCTGGATTGAATTCGAGTTGCTTGACCACATGTCCAGCCTGTCCAGGTCTCTTTGCAGTCCTGCCTCATCCTCGTCCGATTTAATTCTTCTCATCAACTTCACGTCATCTGTGAACAGGGACACTTCAGAGTCTATTCCTTCCATCATGTCGTTCACATATATAAAAGATAGCACTGGTCCTAGAACTGACCCCTGTGGGACCCCGCTCGTAACAGGCGCCCACTGTGATACCTCTTCACGTACCATGGCTCGTTGCTGCCTCCCTTTCAGGTATTCTCTTATCCATTGCAGTGCCCTCCCTTTTACGTGCGCCTGATCCTCCAGCTTCTGCACTAATCTCTTGTGGGGAACTGTGTCAAAGGCCTTCCTGCAGTCTAGGAAAACGCAATCTACCCACCCCTCTCTCTCGTGTCTTACTTCTGTTACCTTGTCATAAAACTCCAGGAGGTTTGTGATACAAGATTTGCCTTCCATGAACCCATGCTGGTTTTCATTTATAATCTTGTTCCTTTCCAGGTGTTCGACCACTCTCCTCCTGATAATCTTCTCCATGACTTTGCACACAATACATATCAGAGACACAGGTCTGTAGTTTAGTGCCTCGTTTCTGTTTCCTTTCTTAAATATGGGGACTACATTAGCTGTCTTCCATTTCTCAGGTAGTTGCCCAGTTTCAAGGGATGTGTTGAAGATTGTGGTTAGAGGCATGCACAGCATCTCTGCTCCTTCTCTAAGGACCCATGGGGAGATGTTGTCCGGTCCCATTGCCTTTGAGGTGTCAAGGTCACTTAAGAGCTTCTTCACCTCCTCCTCAGTTGTTCGTATGTCATCCAACACTTGTTGGTATATTCCCTCTTCTGTGCTGTCTTCCCACAGCCCTTCCTGTCTCTACTGTAAAAACTTCCTTAAATCTCCTGTTCAGCTCCTCACATACCTCCTGATCATTTCTTGTGAGTTCTCCACCTTTTGTCCTTAATCTGATCACCTGGTCTTTGACTGTTGTCTTCCTCCTGATGTGGCTATACAACAGTTTCGGGTCAGTCTTGATTCTCGATACTATGTCATTTTCATACTGTCGCTGGGCCTCGCTCCTTACCTGTGCGTACTCATTCCTGGCTCTGCGACTGATCTCCCTATTTTCGTGTGTTCTCTGCCTTACACCGTCGGGTAAACCAGGGGCTTGTTCTGGTCTTCCCGTTGTTACTGTTGCCCTTGGGAGTAAACCTTTCCACTGCCTCCTTGTATTTTGTTGTTACATATTCCATCATTTCATTTACTGGCTTTCCTGCCAGTTCTCTGTCCCACTGGACCTCCCGCAGGAAGTTCTTCAACCCTATGTAGTCCCCTCTTTTATAGTCAGGCTTTTCCCATTCAACTCCTGTTATTCTCTCCACTTGCAGCTCTACTATGTATTCAAAGCACAGAACCACGTGGTCGCTAGCTCCTAGGGGACTCTCATACTTGATGTCCTCAATATCTGAGTTGCCCAGGGTGAACACAAGGTCCAATCTTGCTGGTTCATCCTCCCCTCTCACTCTGGTAGTGTCCTTAACATGTAGGTGCATGAGGTTTTCTAGCACCACGTCCAACATCCTGGCTCTCCTTGTTTCGGGACCCCCATGTGGCTCCAGGTTTTCCCAGTCAATCTCCCTGTGGTTGAAATCCCCCATAACCAGCAACTTTGCTCTGATGGAGTGAGCTCTTCTTGCCACCTCAGCAAGTGTGTCCACTATTGCTCTGTTGCTCTCTTCATATTCCTCTCTTGGCCTCCTGCAGTTATGTGGTGGATTATACATCACTGCAATGACCACTTTGTGTTCCCCAGACTGAAGTGTACCTGCTATGTAGTCTCTTTCTCCCGTCTCATCTATTCCTTCCATTTTCTCGAATTTCCATCTGTTTTTTACGAGCAGAGCAACCCCACCTCCCCCACTGCCCTTTCTATCTTTCCTCATGATCTGGTATCCTGGTGGGAAGATTGCATCTGTTATTGTCTCCGTGAGTTTTGTTTCTGTAACTGCTATGATGTCTGGGGACTTCTTATTGATTCTTTCTTGCCATTCCTCATGTTTATTCGTTAATCCATCTGCATTTGTGTACCAAACCTTCAACTTCTGTTCTAATACTGTAACTGTGGTGCGGGGGGTGGTAACAGAGGGATCGGTGTGTGATGGTTGGTTTGGATTGTTCAGTTGCCTTGGGGGTGTCGTGGCTGGAGTCCTTCTGCAGGTGTTTATGGGGGGTGCGCTTGTCCTTCCATTTGATCCTGGGTTATTCTGCTCTCCTTTTTCATTTCCTCCCATTTCTCCTTTCGTTTTTGAACTCTCTCTTTCATTGTCTTCCTTTCGTCCTGTGTTCTGTCTCGATCGAGGTACACACTCCGGAACTCCTGCTTGCCTCTCAGCCGTGCTTTCTCCTGCAGGATCATGGTTCGGGTTGATTCTGCCTTGAAAATTACTTTGAGAGGCTGATTCCTTTTCTTTGTGAACCACCCAATTCTCCGAAAATTTGCCACGTGGGTCATGTCCCCCTCGCCTATCACCTTCATGATATCTTCAATAGCTTTTTTCTCCTCCTGCTTTCTTTCATCATAAGTTTCCCCTTTAGCTTCGTCTAGTCCATAGACAAACACGGATCTCTCCCTTTCCACCTCCCACTGTGACTCCCATTGCATCCTCTGATGTGTTTTAGTTCCTTCCCGTGGAGTGTTCCTTCCTTCAGTCCCTTCCCTAGTTATGGCCCCTATGATTCTTGGTTTATCCTTCCTGCTCACCTGCTCCTGGCCCCCACAGGTATCTGGTAAGGTCCTTGCACATGTCCTAGTTCCTTCAATGTCTTCCAACCTCTCATTCTGTCCAAGTGTGCTCCCTGTCTTTGTTTTGGTCCCATGTGGGTTTGACAGGACCTCTGCATACAGTTTAGTTTCCATGCTTCCTTCAGACCTGTTGTCTGTGTTTGATGTAGCCATTGCCTATGCTACTTCTGTAATATCTTTGTCTCTGTGCTGTTTCAGATGTCTCAGCTCCTCTTCTAATCTCTCTATCTTGATTTCTGCTGCTGTGGCCTGTTGCTTCCACCTTCTGCATTCTGCTGCTAACCTCTCTTCCATCTTCCTTTCCAGCTCATCTAGTCTCCTTCCCCAGTCTTCCTCCCTTTTTCTGAGCTCTACCTCCCATTCCTCCCTCCCAGATTCGTCCTTGGAGCCCCTTGTCCTCATCCTGGTTAGGAGGAGGGGAATAGATGATTAGGAGAGGGGATGGATGGTTGTGGGGGAGGGGGAGGATGGTTATTGGAGGGGTAGAGATAGTTGGGGGAGGGGGTTAGATGGTTTGGGGAGAGAGGGGATGGATGGTTATGGGGGAGGGGGAGGATGGTTATTGGAGGGAGGGAGGTAGTTGGGGGGGTTAGAATGTTTGGGGAGGGGTTAGGTGATTTGGGGGAGGGGTAGGTGGCTAAGGTGAGGTGGTTAGGGAAGGAGAGGTGGTTAGGGGAGGGGGGGTACGTGTTTGTGACATGTGTTTGTGTCAAGTGGTGGAGGGTGTGTGGGGGTGTGTGTGTGTGTGTATGTGCGTGTGTGTGTGCATGTGTGTGTGCGTGTGTGTGTGTGTGGTGTGTGTGTGTGGTGTGTGTGTGTGGTGTGTGTGTGTGGTGTGTATGTGTGGTGTGTGTGTGTGGTGTGCATGTGTGTGGTGTGTGTGTGTGGTGTGTGTGTGTGGTGTGTGTGTGTGTGGGGTGTGTATGTGTGGTGTGTGTGTGTGTGGTGTGTGTGTGTGTGGTGTGTGTGTGTGTGGTGTGTGTGTGTGTGGTGTGTGTGTGGTGTGTGTGTGTGTGTATGTGTGTGTGTGTGTTTGTGTTTGTGTGTGTGTGTGTATGTATGTGTTTATGTATGTATGTATGTATGTGTGTGTGTGTATGTGTGTGTACGTATGTGTGTGTGTGTGTGTGTGTGTACTCACCTATTTGTACTCACCTATTTGTGGTTGCAGGGGTCGAGTCCTAGCTCCTGGCCCCGCCTCTTCACCGGTTGCTACTAGACCCTCTCTCTCCCCGCTCCATGAGCTTTATCAAACCTCGTCTTAAAACTGTGTATGGTTCCTGCCTCCACTACGTCATTTTCTAGGCTATTCCACTGCCTTACAACTCTTTGACTGAAGAAATACTTCCTACTATCTCTCTGACTCATTTGTGTCTTCAACTTCCAATTGTGGCCTCTTGTTTCTGTGTCCCCTCCCTGGAACATCCTGTCCTTGTCCACCTTGTCTATTCCACGCAGTATTTTATATGTCGTTATCATGTCTCCCCTGACCCTCCTGTCCTCTAGTGTCGTCAGGCCGATTTCCCTTAATCTTTCTTCATAGGACATTCCCCTTAGCTCTGGAACTAACCTTGTTGCAAACCTTTGTACTTTCTCTAGTTTCTTCACGTGCTTTATCAAGTGCGGGTTCCAAACAGGTGCTGCATACTCCAGTATGGGCCTGACATACACGGTGTACAGTGTCTTGAATGATTCCTTACTAAGGTGTCGGAATGCTGTTCTCAGGTTTGCCAGGCGCCCATATGCTGCAGCAGTTATCTGATTGATGTGTGCTTCCGGAGACATGCTCGGTGTTATACTCACCCCAAGATCTTTCTCCTTGAGTGAGGTTTGCAGTCTTTGGCCACCTAGCCTATACTCTGTCTGTGGTCTTCTGTGCCCTTCCCCTATCTTCATGACTTTGCATTTGGCAGGATTAAATTCGAGAAGCCATTTGCTGGACCAGGTGTCCAGTCTGTCCAGGTCTCTTTGAAGTCCTGCCTGGTCCTCATCAGATTTAATTCTCCTCATTAACTTCACATCATCTGCAAACAGGGACACTTCTGAGTCTAACCCTTCCGTCATGTCGTTCACATATACCAAAAATAGCACTGGTCCTAGGACCGACCCCTGTGGGACCCCGCTCGTCACAGGTGCCCACTGTGATACATCATTACGTACCATGACTCGTTGTTGCCTCCCTGTCAGGTATTCTCTGATCCATTGCAGTTCCCTTCCTGTGTGTGTGTGTGTGTGTGTGTGTGTGTGTGTGTGTGTGTGAGTGTCTACCCTTGTGTGTGTGTGCTTGTGTGTGAGGGATGGAGTGTTAGGGGGGGTAGGTTGTGTGGTTGAAAGATCCATCGTGTAGGGCACAAATTTAGTCTCATTTTTCTTTCCCAATTATCTACTCTCTCCACTTATTGCCCTTTCTGGATTTACATATTAATTGTTGCTGGTTATTATCGTTTTCCTTGTTCACATTGAGAGAGGAATTCCTAGCTTCCTAAGTATTCTTACTGCTAATAACTACCGGTAGTAACACTGCCTGTGTGCGTGTGTGCATGTGTGTGTGTGTGAGTGTGTGTGTGTGTGTGTGAGAGAGAGTCTTGTGCGGTGTAATGACTGGCCGCAACTTCTTGTGACCTGACACAACACTCCTGGGACCTGACCCCAGCACTGTCTTACAATGTTGCCCTTAAAAGCTTGTCCCACCTACCTTCTCACACTCGTCAACACTATATTCTCTATGTCTATGCTATTTCTATTCTAATTCTGGTAATAGCTTGCAGGAGTGAGTGACCAGTATCAAACAGTATGCAAGGCCAGCCAGGGCCGTCAACATGCAAACCACAAATAGGCGAATAAACTTGCGGTGACAGTTGCCAGCTGCTGATGACGAAGTCGTCGTACGTAGGCCTTAAATCCATATTTTGGAGATCCTTCACCCGTGATGATTATAACCATATATTCTCATACATCCCGCTTCCTCACGCGATTTCACTCTTCACTGATGATAGTATACACTTCACATTATATACACTTCACTTTATATGTATAATGGCACACAACTTGTCGTGACGTCACTTCTTCAGGCATACCGCTACCAATGTGGCAACAGTGCCTAAGACCCCCAACGGTTTGTGTATGTGTGTGTGTGTGTGTGTGTGTGTGTGTGTACTCACCTAATTGTGGTTGCAGGGGTCGAATCATGGCTCCTGGACCTGCCTCTTCACTGGCCACTACTGAGTCACTCTTCCTGTTCCATGAGGCTTATTATACCTCTTCTTAAAGCTATGTTTGGATCTGCCTCTGCTTCATCACTTCCCAGACTATTCAACTTCCTGACAACTCTGTGACTGAAGAAATACTTCCTAACATCCCCGTGATTCATCTGAGTCTTCAACTTCCAACTGTGCCCTCTTTTTGTTGTGTTCCATCGTTGGAATATCTTGTCACTGTCCACCTTGTCGATTCCTCTCAGTATTTTATAAGTCGTTATCATATAACAACATAAGAACATAAGAAAGAAGGAACACTGCAGGAGGCCTGTTGGCCCATACTAGGCAGGTCCTTCACAATCCGACCCACTAACAAAATATTTGCCCAACCCAGTTTTCAATGCTACCCAAGAAATAAGCTTTGATAATTCTATTTACTAGGCAGACACTCATCAACATAAGAACAGAAGATAGGAGGACACCACAGTAGGCCTGTTGGTCTATACTTGGCAGGTCCTTCACAAATCCAACCCACTATTTCTCCTGTCATCCAGTGTCGTCAGGTTGATTTCCTTTAACCTCTCCTCGCTACCCCTTAGCTCCGGGAATAGTCTTGTTACAAATCTTTGCACTTTCTCTAGCTTCCTTACATGCTTTGCTAGATGTGGGTTCTAAACTGGTGCTGCATAGTCCAATATGGGCCTGACATACACATTGTACAGGTCCTGAATGAGTACTTATTCAGATGTCGGAATGCTGTTCTTAGGTTTGCTAGGCGCCCGTAAGCTGCAGCAGTTATTTGGTTGATGTGCGCCTCCGGAGATGTGCCTGGTGTTAAACTCACCACAAGATCCTTTTCCTTGAGTGAGGTTTGTAGTCTCTGGTCCCCTACAGTGTACTCCGTCTGCGGTCTTCTTTGCCCTTCCTCAATCTTCATGACTGCATTTGGTGGGGTTGAACCCCAGGAGCCAGTTGCTAGGCCATGCCTGCAGCCTTCCAGAGCCCTTTGCAATTCTGCCTGGTCCTCATCTGATTGAATTCTTCTCATCAACTTCACATCATCTGCAAACAGGGACACTTCGGAGTCTAATCCTACTGCAATGTCGTTCACAAATACTCTGACACCTCACCACACACCATGACTTGGTGTTGTCTTCCTGACAAGTATTCCCTGATCCACTGTACTGCCTTCCCTGTTATCCCTGCTTGGTCCTCCAGCTTTTGCAGTAATCCCTTGTGTGGAACTGTGTCAAACGCCTTCTTACAGTCCATGAAAATGCAATCTACCCACCCCTCTCTCTCTTGTCTTACTGCTGTCACCCTGTCATAGAACTCCAGCAGGGTTGTGACACAGGATGTCCCGTCCCTGAACCCGTGTGTGTGTGCGCATGAGTATGCGTGTGTCTGTGTGTCTGTGTATCTGTTTGTGTATGTGTACTTGTGTGTCTGTGTTTGTGTGTGTCTGTGTGCGTGCGCGACTACTAACCTTGCTTGTGATGGCGTCTGCAATGTGTCCCATGATCAGCAACACTGCCAACAATATGCACTGAGATATCAGATTTTGCACGAAGACTCCGTTTATGGTGCGCGTCCTTAATTGTGCAATTGAGTAGAAGATTGTGCTGATGATTATGCAGAAACAGTAGACAATGAAGGCAGTCAAAGGAGTTGACAGGGGACCCTCCATCTCCCTGTAAAGCTTCCTGAGGGAGATGTGTTGCTTGTGTACCTGTGTTAAAGATATTTCGCTTCCTCTCTGGACGGCCTGAGTTAGTGCTTCATTAGTAGCAGTTAATGAGTCGTTGATTATTTGTCCAAGAACAATGTAGTAACACGATGGGACTAATACTACAACATTTAACCAGATAAAAGAGAGAATAAACAGAGTGATTAGCCACAACGGTATCTTTTCACTTAGAGCTCTAAGATACCAAATGGTTGAAACTGAGATGTTGATAAATAATAATAGTAAAAGAATAAGTAAATATAAGCAAGTTTTTAACCCTCTGACGTGTAATTGTTTGAACTGGTTTAGATGAGCAGACACTGTCTTACTTTTGATCCAAAAGGTAACAGCGATGATCCAGTTAAATATGCAAAGGCTCCAGGCGAAAAATAATTCATTAATCTTCATTGTGAACGTAAACTCGTTACTTGGTACGATGAAATCTGAAAAAAAGTTATCGAGTTAGAAATATTTGGATTATCATAATATTACCAGTTAAAACATCACAACAAGGCTATTATATAGAGTACAGCTGGAATAGAGAGGCCTGAGCTTGCTACCATCTGCAGCTCATAAGACTGCCATCCCCACGAGCCCCTTTGAGGCATGGTAGATGGCAGACCAGAGGCCTAGCTTCTCCCTACGAGCCCCGTGAGGGCGGGGAATGTGGCTAGGCCTGGGGACAGTTGGTTCCAAAGATGAGGAGGTACTTGTACCTCCTCCCATGGGAGACTTAAGTCTCGAGACACTCCCCAGATAGGGAGCCAAGGCCGGGTCACCACTACTTGGAAAAGACCCGGGCCGGGAGAATACCGGCGAATAAAAAAAAAAAAAAAAAAAAAACAGCTGGAATATCTACCACATGGTGGTGAGGGGCATCGCTACTACATGGTGGTGAGGGGCATCGCTACTACATGGTGGTGAGGGGCACCGCTACTACATGGTGGTGAGGGGCATCGCTACTACATGGTTGTGAGGGGCATGGCTACTACATGGTGGTGAGGGGCATCGCTACTACATGGTGGTGAGGGGCATCGCTACTATATGGTGGTGAGGGGCATCGCTACTACATGGTGGTGAGGGGCATCGCTACTACGTGGTGGTGAGGGGCATCGCTACTACATGGTGGTGAGGGGCATCGCTACTACATGGTGGTGAGGGGCATCGCTACTACATGGTGGTGAGGGGCATCGCTACTACGTGGTGGTGAGGGGCATCGCTACTACATGGTGGTGAGGGGCATCGCTACTACATGGTGGTGAGGGGCATCGCTACTACATGGTGGTGAGGGGCATCGCTACCACATGGTGGTGAGGGGCATCGCTACTACATGGTGGTGAGGGGCATCGCTACTACATGGTGGTGAGGGGCATCGCTACTACATGGTGGTGAGGGGCATCGCTACTACATGGTGGTGAGGGGCATCGCTACTACATGGTGGTGAGGGGCATCGCTACTACATGGTGGTGAGGGGCATCGCTACTACATGGTGGTGAGGGGCATCGCTACTACATGGTGGTGAGGGGCATCGCTACTACATGGTGGTGAGGGGCATCGCTACTACATGGCGGTGAGGGGCATCGCTACTACATGGTGGTGAGGGGCATTGCTACTACATGGTGGTGAGGGGCATCGCTACTACATGGTGGTGAGGGGCATCGCTACTACATGGTGGTGAGGGGCATAGCTACTACATGGTGGTGAGGGGCATCGCTACTACATGGTGGTGAGGGGCATCGCTACTACATGGTGGTGAGGGGCATCGCTACTACATGGTGGTGAGGGGCATCGCTACTACATGGTGGTGAGGGGCATCGCTACTACATGGTGGTGAGGGGCATCGCTACTACATGGTGGTGAGGGGCATCGCTACTACATGGTGGTGAGGGGCATCGCTACTACATGGTGGTGAGGGGCATCGCTACTACATGGTGGTGAGGGGCATCGCTACTACATGGTGGTGAGGGGCATCGCTACTACATGGCGGTGAGGGGCATCGCTACTACATGGTGGTGAGGGGCATTGCTACTACATGGTGGTGAGGGGCATCGCTACTACATGGTGGTGAGGGGCATCGCTACTACATGGTGGTGAGGGGCATCGCTACTACATGGTGGTGAGGGGCATCGCTACTACATGGTGGTGAGGGGCATCGCTACTACATGGTGGTGAGGGGAATCGCTACTACATGGTGGTGAGGGGCATCGCTACTACATGGTGGTGAGGGGCATCGCTACTACATGGTGGTGAGGGGCATCGCTACTACATGGTGGTGAGGGGCATCGCTACTACATGGTGTTGAGGGGCATCGCTACTACATGGTGGTGAAGGGCATTGCTACTACATGGTGGTGAAGGGCATCGCTACTACATGGTGGTGAGGGGCATCGCTACTACATGGTGGTGAGGGGCATTGCTACTACATGGTGGTGAGGGGCATCGCTACTACATGGTGGTGAGGGGCATCGCTACTACATGGTGGTGAGGGGCATCGCTACTACATAGTGTGTGGTGGTCAGGGCTACCACATGGTGCTGAGGGGCATCGCTACTACGTGGTGGTGAGGGGCATCGCTACCACATGGTGGTGAGGGGCATCGCTACTACATGGTGGTGAGGGGCATCGCTACCACATGGTGGTGAGGGGCATCGCTACTACATGGGGGTGAGGGGCATCGCTACTACATGGTGGTGAGGGGCATCGCTACCACATGGTGGTGAGGGGCATCGCTACTACATGGTGGTGAGGGGCATCGCTACCTCATGGTGGTGAGGGGCATCGCTACTACATGGTGGTGAGGGGCATCGCTACTACATGGTGGAGATGGGCATCGCTACCACATGGTGGTGAGGGGCATCGCTACTACATGGTGGTGAGGGGCATCGCTACTACATGGTGGTGAGGGGCATCGTTACTACATGGTGGTGAGGGGCATCGCTACTACATAGTGTGTGGTGGTCAGGGCTACCATATGGTGCTGAGGGGCATCGCTACTACATAGTGTGTGGTGGCCAGGACTACCACATGGTGCTGAGGGGCATCGCTACTACATGGTGGTGAGGGACATCGCTACTACATGGTGGTGAGGGGCATCGCTACTACATGGTGGTGAGGGGCATCGCTACTACATGGTTGTGAGGGGCATCGCTACTACATAGTGTGTGGTGGTCAGGGCTACCACATGGTGCTGAGGGGCATCGCTACTACATGGTGTTGAGGGGCATCGCTACTACATGGTGGTGAGGGGCATCGCTACTACATAGTGTGTGGTGGTCAGGGCCACCACATGGTGCTGAGGGGCATCGCTACCACACGGTACTGAGGGGCATCGCTACTACATAGTGTGTGGTGGTCAGGGCTACCACATGGTGCTGAGGGGCATCGCTACTACATGGTGCTGAGGGGCATCGCTACTACATAGTGTGTGGTGGTCAGGGCTATCACATGGTGCTGAGGGGCATCGCTACCACATGGTGCTGAGGGGCATCGCTACCACATGGTGCTGAGGGGCATCGCTACTACATAGTGTGTGGTGATCAGGGCTACCACATGGTGCTGAGGGGCATCGCTACTACATAGTGTGTGGTGGTCAGGGCTACCACATGGTGCTGAGGGGCATCGCTACTACATAGTGTGTGGTGGTCAGGGCTACCACATGGTGCTGAGGGGCATCGCTACTACAGTGTGTGTGGTCAGGGCTACCACATGGTGCTGAGGGGCATCACTACTACATAGTGTGTGGTGATCAGGGTTACCACATGGTGCTGACGGGCATCGCTACTATATAGTGTGTGGCGATCAGGGCTACCACATGGTGCTGAGGGGCATCGCTACTACATAGTGTGTGGTGGTCAGGGTTACCACATGGTGCTGAGGGGCATCACTACTACATAGTGTGTGGTGATCAGGGTTACCACATGGTGCTGAGGGGCATCGCTACTATATAGTGTGTGGCGATCAGGGCTACCACATGGTGCTGAGGGGCTTCGCTACTACATAGTGTGTGGTGATCAGGGCTACCACATGGTGCTGAGGGGCATCGCTATTACATAGTGTGTGGTGATCAGGGCTACCACATGGTGCTGAGGGGCATCGCTACTATATAGTGTGTGGTGATCAGGGCTACCACATGGTGCTGAGGGGCATCGCTACCACATAGTGTGTGGTGGTCAGGGCTACCACATCGTGCTGAGGGGCATCGCTACTACATAGTGTGTGGTGGTCAGGGCTACCACATGGTGCTGAGGGGCATCGCTACCACATAGTGTGTGGTGGTCAGGGCTACCACATGGTGTTGAGGGGCATCGCTACTACATAGTGTGTGGTGGTCAGGGCTACCACATGGTGCTGAGGGGCATCGCTACCACATAGTGTGTGGTGGTCAGGGCTACCACATGGTGCTGAGGGGCATCAACACCACATAGTGCATGGTAATCATGGCTACACATACCTGTTCATGCTGAATAGGTAAAACTTCCGATTTTTTCCTAAATAGCAATGCTCTTCTTGCCGAATAGGGCAAGTGAAAATTTGTGTTTGCAATAATTTCGCAAAAATCATTCTGAACTTAAAAAAAAATATTTCACTGTATTTTTTATTATTAAATTATTGTAAACTTATCTCAAATATTTTAGTTGGATAAAGCTAATTTAAATTGCGCTTGTTATAATAACGTTAGGTAAGTTTTCTAAGGTTCTTTTGTTACAAAAATAATTCATTTTTACATTGTTACCATAAATAAAAAATAAATATGTCTTTAAATGTATAAGAGAAAATTTTAGAAAGGATATATTTTAAATGAGTTCTTGCTAACTGACCACTTTTGCCTATTTGGTGCGACACACACACACACACACACACACACAAACTCACACACACACACATGTTGCGTGGGGTTCGGTAAGGAGATAAGAGGGTTGAAGGTAGACACACTTGTTGGATGGTAACGATATATATAGTGTCAGACTGTGGTAATGGGAGATGGAGCCCAGCCTGCCGTGTTCTGCCTTCTATGCCTATGCGTCGACTCAGGCTGAGGTAGCCTGTCCCACTCACTCATGGAGCATCCCGTGACATCACACAGTCACAGGCCTAAGGGATCTTCTATATAAACACATGGATGGTACTATAATGCTCATCTAATCTATGCATACAACACATGTAAAGGAGGATCAGCAACTATGCTGACAGCTCGGTCATGTTACGTATGTCGTCTCGACATACACTACTATGCTATAGGCTGAACAGGCAGGTGGTTCTGGGCTGATTCTATACAATATCAAATTCATATATAACTTAGAACTAAGGGATGGTATCATAATGGATGTTAACATAATGAGTTTTACGTAATGGGCGTTAACGTAATGAGTTTTAACATAATGCATTACAAATTATACGAACAAATCATGGTACATTATGGGATGGAATTGATCGATTGATCTGTATTCATGCACTCTACGGATTCTGAGGAAGAATAAATATATATATATACAAGGTGAAATTAACAGCAAAGGCATCTGGTGCACTCAGATCATTACTGTCAAATTCTCAGAATACGGAGGGAACATGAACACGAAAAAAAAAATCTGAAAAAACTGATCAGTTATTAACAAACAGTTGACAATTTATTTCATCTCTGACATCTAATTATACAGGCTATGTGCATTTAAACCCCAATCTGCGAGGGTGAGGTTTACATATGCAGAATGGTTATCATCTCTGGGAGGATCGAATTCCTCTGCAATGGCTAACACATGCCTTGACTGAGGGAGATTTGAACGAGTATCTACAAAAGATACTTGTGGGTTTCTCATTACTTGTCAAGTACACAAGGAGTAACGACATTCAGGTTGAATATCTGACTGAGTATTTGAGGTAGAGGGTACAGAGTCAAGAGGATTTTCAGCATCTGTCACATTAGTCTGGGTAGCAATATCATCAACATCGCATACTAATTTCATATGATCTAAATGCGATTCTTTGTACTTACCAGTACTAATTTCTCTAACCTTATACTTATTGCCAGAGATATGTTCTACAACTCGATAAGGGCCAATAAACTTTTGATCGAGCTTAGGCATTTCGGATGTTTTGTTGAAATTTGTCAGCATTACTCTCGAACCTACTTTAACTTCTGATGGCTTAGCATGGCTATTAGTTAGTCTAGTAAATTCCGCTGCTGATTTATGAAGTGTTTCACGGATTCTTCTAAAAACACTCTGAGCTATGCTGGTACGAGTTGCTATGAAATCATCAGGGTTGTAATTGGGTTTCGGAGTGATATATAACAACTCATAGGGTAAATGCTTGTCTACACCATACATTGCATAATGTGGAGTATCACCTATGGAAGCATTGTAAGCAGAATTTATGGCACATTGAACATCTGGTATAACTTCATCCCAAGTTTCACTATTGGGGTTGATAGTGGCTCTCAAAACATCAAGTACTTTCTTATTGGTTCGTTCAGCTAACTCATTGCTGGCAGGATGATGAAGAACAATGGTGGATTTAGAGATCTTGTACAAAGTACACAAATTTTCAAGAATCTCATTACAGAATTCACCTTCATTATCTGTTACTAAGGACTTAGGGATGGTATGCCTGCAGATAATGCGTTCTTTAAACGCTTTAGCTACTGTCTCGGCAGTCTTATCTGCAATAGGAACTAGCTCACAATATCTGGTGAAATGGTCTACCATAACACACAGATGTTTTTTGCCTTGGAGGGAACATTTAAAATTGGTTAACAAATCAAGGGCAACTCTTTCCCACGGTTCGCTGGTTGGGTACACTTGGATTGGATTAGGACCATTGACATTTCCTTTATGTTGCATACAAACACTACATTTCTTAACATACTCTGAAATGTCAGTTGCCATACGTGGCCAAAAGTATTTCATTCTGGCTTGTTTCACGGAACGATCCATACCAGGGTGTGCAACGCCTGGTGCATCATGAACTAGCTGTAGAGCTACGTTCACTAGTGACTGTGGAATTACTAACTGGTACACTCTTCTGCTTGGAGTACCCAATTCAGCTGTTCAATACAGTAATTCTTGGCTCATTACAAAGTCACTGATGGGTGCTGGTGGCTTCACAGTCAGAATAAGATCTTCCTGGAGCAGGAATCGAATCACACCAGACCACATGGGATCTGTTCTTTGGACATTCTTTACATCCTCTGCAGTAAATGGAGGATCTGCAGTTACTACACTAATGTGTTGCGATAAGGCATCTGCGACTACATTTGACTTGCCAGGTAAATGTTCAAAAGTGGGATTGAACTCTTGGATAGTCAAGGTCCATCTGGCTAACCTTCCAGTAGGTTGTTTGTTCTGGAATAAAGGTATCAGTGGTGCATGGTCTGTCAAGACATGAACAGAGTACTGGTAAATAATGTCTCGGAAGTGCTTCAAAGACCATACTATTGCTAAAGCTTCTTGCTCCATTACTGTATAATTACGTTTAGCCTTCGTAAGGACTCGGCTAGCAAATGCAACTGTGTTGTACTTGCCATCAGTCTTCTGAGCTAGTACAGCACCTATGCCAATTGAACTAGCATCAGTTGTCAGATAGAAGGGCTTAGAAAAATCTGGGAATTTCAAAATGGGAGTGGACGTTAGCTTTTCTTTTAGTGTCTGGAATGCTCTTTCTTGATGGAAGGTCCAGACGAAAGGAGCATCTTTTTTAAGCAATTCAGTTAGAGGAGCTGTTATTGAAGAAAAATTAGCAATGAAAGATCTGTAGAAACCTGCTAGGCTCACAAAGGATCTTACAGCATCAGCAGTTTTGGGGGATGGAAAATTTAGTACTGCCGTTACTTTACTTTGATCAGTCGTAACCCCTCTAGGAGTGACTATGTGACCAAGAAACTTAATTTCTGATCTGAAAAATTGACATTTGGACAGTTTGATCTTTAAATTGGCTTCTTCAAGCTTACCAAGTACTATATCAAGTCTTTTCAGTTGTGTATCCACATCTTTGGACATGACGATTACGTCATCTAAGTACACCATAAGTGCTTTACCTATAAGACCTCTAAAGATATTGGTCATGAGTCTAGAGAACGTGATAGGAGAGGATCGTAATCCAAAAGCCATTTGAAGGAAGTGATAATGACCTATGGGAGTGGAGAATGCAGTTAACTCTTAGCTGTCCTCGTGAAGAGGGACTTGCCAAAATCCTTGTAACAAGTCCAGGGTCGAGAAGACTTTGTTATCTCCGATACTGCGTAAAAGATCACATAGTACAGGAAGTAGGAAGTGATCTGGAATAATTTTCGCATTTAACTTCTTAAAGTCAATCACCGGGCGCCAAGTCCCGTCCTTCTTAGGCACTAGGATCAAGGGTGCATTACAGGGTGAATTGCTATGTGCAATTACTCCATCATCGCGCATCTGATTGATCAGTTCTTCTGCGACAACAACTTGGGAATGAGGCATTCTGTACGCAGGTATATAGATAGGTCTAGTACCAGGTTCAAGTGGAATACGATGAGACAATAAGTTCGTTATACCCATCTTCTCACCTGGTAAGGCAATGGCTTTACGACGTTTGTTCAACAGAGTCAACAAACGCTTGACTTGGTCTGGGAAGTCAGTGGGAGCTAAATCTTTCTCCTCAACTGGTGGAATGGATTGATCCAGTGGAGTGGATGAGGTCTTCCCTGTTGAAATAACACTGACCCACTGGTCAGGTGGCACATCATCCTGTACTTGAACAGGGTAAGGATAGTGAACCAGGTCAACAAGATTGGCATTTGCTCTGAGACGAACACTGTGACCCGACGTGTTAGCAAGGAATAAATGGATCTTACTGTCTCTTACGACGTGTAAGGAAGGTTCAACAAATAAACCCTTGACCTTACAGGAATCACTGTCAACTAGGACGTTATCACCATCTGGAACATTAGGAGCAACAACAGACACTCTAGTGAGAGCACTAGCCGCAACAGAGACGTCTTTCTGCAGACGGCATTACTAGTTTCAAGTAATCGTTTTCCGACAAAGTGTCTCCTGTGGAGAAACTACTACTTGGCCTAGCAGACATTGCAGGGATAGACTGAGCACTCAAAGCAGTCTGAGCATCCTCAGACACTTGAGGCAATACACTATCTTGCATATCTGAAGGTGTAGGTGGAACACAGATGGGAGTGACAGAGTTACCAGTGCCTGACCGCTTGGGTACGCTACTGGAGAATGCATTGGCTTGTAAGGACTAAATCCGTACATCATACTCTGCGGCAGTATGGCAGATTTCTGATCCAAGCTGGTAACCCCAAAATGGAATGATCAAGTCATCAATTTGGGCATGCCATCGGTAAGGGTCGAGCACAATGCGTAAGTCTCGCATGGAAGCAAATCCCAGTAGAAGGTCACCAGGGAAAGTAATCTGGTCGACAACAAGAAAAGCAGCAGTAAAGTCTCTACCTTGGATAGAAAAGGAGAGCGAAGTCTGACCTCGGACTCGCAGAATGGAGGTTACAGTAGTTGGTTCAACGAGGAGGACACGTCGTAACTGCTTCTCTTTAAACAAGCAAGACCTGATGATATTAACTTGCGCACCAGAGCCCATGAACACATGAACGGGCGCATTATGGATAGAAGCTTGTACAAACAGAAAGGTGGGTTGTCATCGGAGAAGGCATTTTCTACTCCATCCCCAAATTCCTCTAAGTCAGAGA
>NC_091301.1:48422158-48429161 GCF_038502225.1 Cherax quadricarinatus
CCGAAACTGCTGTATAGCCACATTAGAAGGAAGACAACAGTCAAGGACCAGGTGATAAGGCTGAGGAAAGAAGGTGGAGAACTCACAAGAAACGATCAAGAGGTATGTGAGGAGCTCAACACGAGATTTAAGGAAGTATTTACAGTAGAGACAGGAAGGACTCTGGGGGGACAGACCAGATGGGGACACCAGCAAGGAATACACCAACAAGTGTTGGACGACATACATACAGATGAGGAGGAGGTGAAGAAACTGCTAAGGGACATCGATACCTCAAAGGCAATGGGAACGGACAACATCTCCCCGTGGGTCCTTAGAGAGAGAGCAGATATGTTGTGCGTGCCACTTACCACAATCTTCAACACGTCCCTGGAAACTGGGCAACTACCTGAGGTATGGAAGACGGCAAATGTAGTTCCCATTTTTAAAAAAGGAGACAGAGAAGAGGCACTAAACCATAGACCTGTGTCATTGACGTATATAGTATGCAAAATTATGGAGAAGATTATCAGGAGGAGAGTGGTGGAGCACCTGGAACGGAACAAGAGTATAAATGCCAACCAGCATGGATTCACGGAAGGCAAATCCTGTGTCACAAACCTTCTGGAGTTTTATGATAAAATAACAGAAGTTAGACACGAGAGAGAGGGGTGGGTTGATTGCATCTTCTTGGACTGCAAGAAGGCCTTTGACACAGTTCCTCACAAGAGATTAGTGCAGAAGCTAGAGCATCAGGCGCATATAACAGGAAGGGCACTGCAATGGATCAGAGAATACCTGACAGGGAGGAAACAACGAGTCATGGTACGTAATGATGTATCACAGTGGGCACCTGTGACGAGCGGGGTCCCACAGGGGTCGGTCCTAGGACCAGTGCTATTTTTGGTATATGTGAACGACATGACGGAAGGGTTAGACTCAGAAGTGTCCCTGTTTGCAGATGATGTGAAGTTAATGAGGAGAATTAAATCTGATGAGGACCAGGCAGGACTTCAAAGAGACCTGGACAGACTGGACACCTGGTCCAGCAAATGGCTTCTCGAATTTAATCCTGCCAAATGCAAAGTCATGAAGATAGGGGAAGGGCACAGAAGACCACAGACAGAGTATAGGCTAGGTGGCCAAAGACTGCAAACCTCACTCAAGGAGAAAGATCTTGGGGTGAGTATAACACCGAGCATGTCTCCGGAAGCACACATCAATCAGATAACTGCTGCAGCATATGGGCGCCTGGCAAACCTGAGAACAGCATTCCGATACCTTAGTAAGGAATCATTCAAGACACTGTACACCGTGTATGTCAGGCCCATACTGGAGTATGCAGCACCTGTTTGGAACCCGCACTTGATAAAGCACATCAAGAAACTAGAGAAAGTACAAAGGTTTGCGAAAAGGTTAGTTCCAGAGCTAAGGGGAATGTCCTATGAAGAAAGATTAAGGGAAATCGGCCTGACGACACTGGAGGACAGGAGGGTCAGGGGAGACATGATAACGACATATAAAATACTGCGTGGAATAGACAAGGTGGACAAAGACAGAATGTTCCAGGGAGGGGACACAGAAACAAGAGGCCACAATTGGAAGTTGAAGACACAAATGAGTCAGAGAGATAGTAGGAAGTATTTCTTCAGTCATAGAGTTGTAAGGCAGTGGAATAGCTTAGAAAATGACGTAGTGGAGGCAGGAACCATACACAGTTTTAAGACGAGGTTTGATAAAGCTCATGGAGCGGGGAGAGAGAGGGCCCAGTAGCAACCGGTGAAGAGGCGGGGCCAGGAGCTAAGACTCGACCCCTGCAACCACAAATAGGTGAGTACAAATAGGTGAGTACACACACACAAACTCACACACACATACACACACACACACACACACACACACACAAAAACACACACACACACACACACACACACACACACACACACACACACACACACACACACACACTCACTCACACACACACACACACACACACACACAAACTCTCTCTCTCACACACACACACACACACACACACACACACACACACACACACACACACACACACACACTCAAACTCACACACACACACACTCACACACACACACACACACACACACACACACACATACACACACCTAGCCAAGCACGTGAAGAAACTAGAGAAAGTGCAAAGGTTTGCAACAAGACTAGTCCCAGAGCAAAGAGGTATGTCCTACGAGGAGAGGTTAAGGGAAATCAACCTGACGACACTGGAGGACAGGAGAGATAGGGGGGACATGATAACGACATACAAAATACTGAGAGGAATTGACAAGGTGGACAAAGACAGGATGTTCCAGAGATTGGACACAGTAACAAGGGGACACAGTTGGAAGCTGAAGACACAGATGAATCACAGGGATGTTAGGAAGTATTTCTTCAGCCACAGAGTAGTCAGTAAGTGGAATAGTTTGGGAAGCGATGTAGTGGAGGCAGGATCCATACATAGCTTTAAGCAGAGGTATGATAAAGCTCACGGCTCAGGGAGAGTGACCTAGTAGCGATCAGTGAAGAGGCGGGGCCAGGAGCACGGACTCGACCCCCGCAACCTCAACTAGGTGAGTACAACTAGGTGAGTACACACACACACACACAAACACATATACACACACACACACACACACACACACACACACACACACACACACACACACACACACACACACACACACATCAGAATGGGTTCATGGAAGGCAAATGTTGTATCACAAACCTCCTGGAGTTTTATGACAAGGTAACAGAAGTAAGACACGAGAGAGAGGGGTGGGTAGATTGCGTTTTCCTAGACTGCAGGAAGGCCTTCGACACAGTTCCCCACAAGAGATTAGTGCAGAAGCTGGAGGATCAGGCGCATGTAACAGGGAGGGCACTGCAATGGATCAGGGAATACCTGACAGGGAGGCAGCAACGAGTCATGGTACGAGAAGAGGTATCACAGTGGGCGCCTTTGACGAGCGGGGTCCCATAGGGGTCAGTTCTAGGACCCATGCTATTTTTGATATATGTGAACGACATGATGGAAGGAATAGACTCTGACGTTTCCCTATTCGCAGATGATGTGAAGTTGATGAGAAGAATTAAATCGAATGAGGATGAGGCAGGACTGCAAAGAGACCTGGACAGGCTGGACATGTGGTCCAGTAACTGGCTTCTCGAATTCAATCCTGCCAAATGCAAAGTCATGAAGATTGGGGAGGGGCAAAGAAGACCGCAGACAGAGTATAGGCTAGGTGGACAAAGACTACAGACCTCACTCAGGGAGAAAGACCTCGGGGTGACCATAACACCGAGCACGTCACCGGAGGCACACATCAACCAAATAACTGCTGCAGCATACGGGCGCCTGGCAAACCTGTGAATAGCGTTCCGAAACCTTAATAAGGAATCGTTCAAGACACTGTACGCTGTGCATGTTAGGCCCATACTGGAGTATGCAGCACCAGTCTGGAACCCACACCTGGTCAAGCACGTCAAGAAGTTAGAGAAAGTACAAAGGTTTGCAACAAGGCTAGTCCAAGAGCTCAGGGGAATGTCGTACGACGAAAGGTTGAGGGAACTCGAACTGACGACACTGGAGGACAGAAGGGTCAGAGGAGACATGATAACGACATACAAGATACTGCGGGGAATAGACAAGGTGGACAGAGATAGGATGTTCCAGAGAGGGGACACAGGAACAAGGGGTAACAACTGGAAGCTGAAGACTCAGACGAGTCACAGGGACGTTAGGAAGTATTTCTTCAGTCATAGAGTCGTCAGGAAGTGGAATAGCCTAGCAAGTGAAGTAGTGGAGGCAGGAACCATACATAGTTTTAAGAAGAGGTATGATAAAGCTCAGGAAGCAGAGAGAGAGAGGACGTAGTAGCGATCAGTGAAGAGGCGGGGCCAGGAGCTGAGTCTCGACCCCTGCAACCACAATTAGGTGAGTACAATTAGGGGAGTACACACACACACACACACACACACACACACACACACACATTGAGGACATCATTTACGAGAGGCCCCTTGGAGCAAGCGATCACGTGGTTCTGAGTTTTGATTATATATTAGAGTTACAAGTGGAGGAGGTATCAGGAATTGAATGGGACAGGCCAAACTATGAAAGGGGGGACTACACAGGTATGAGAAACTTCCTGCAGGAGGTTCAGTAGGACAGAGAAATGGTAGGAAAATCAGTAAACGAGATGATGGAATATGTGGCAACAAAGTGAAAGGAGGCAGAGGAAAGGTTTGTTCCCAAGGGAAACAGAAATAATCGGAAGACCAAAACGAGTCCTTGGTTTACCCGAAGGTGTAGGGAGGCAAAAACTAAGTGCAACAGAGAATGGAAAAGGTACAGGAGGCATATGACTCAGGAAAACAAGGAGATTAGTAGAATAGCCAGAAATGAGTATGCACAGATAAGGAGGGAGGCCCAGCGACAGTACGAAAACGACATAGCATCGAAAGTCAAATCTGACCCGAAAATGTTGTATAGCCACATTAGAAGGAAGACAACAGTCAAGGACCAGGTGATAAGGCTGAGGAAAGAAGGTGGAGAACTCACAAGAAACGATCAAGAGGTATGTGAGGAGCTCAACATGAGATTTAAGGAAGTATTTACAGTGGAGACAGGAAGGCCTCTGGGGGGACAGACCAGATGGGAACACCAGCAAGGAATACACCAACAAGTGTTGGACGACATACATACAGATGAGGAGGTGGTGAAGAAACTGCTAAGGGACATAGAGACCTCAAAGGCAATGGGACTGGACAACATCTCCCCGTGGGTCCTTAGAGAGGGAGCAGATATGCTGTGCGTGCCACTTACCACAATCTTCAACACATCCCTGGAAACTGGGCAACTACCTGAGGTATGGAAGACGGCAAATGTAGTTCCCATTTTTAAAAAAGGAGACAGAAAAGAGGCACTAAACTATAGACCTGTGTCATTGACGTGTATAGTATGCAAAGTTATGGAGAAGATTATCAGGAGGAGAGAGGTGGAGCACCTGGAGCGGAACAACAGTATAAATGCCAACCAGCACGGATTCATGGAAGGAAAATCCTGTGTCACAAACCTTCTGGAGTTTTATGATAAAGTAACAGAAGTAAGACACGAGAGAGAGGGATGGGTTGATTGCATCTTCTTGGACTGCAAGAAGGCCTTTGACACAGTTCCTCACAAGAGATTAGTGCAGAAGCTAGAGGATCAGGCGCATATCACAGGAAGGGCATTGCAATGGATCAGAGAATACCTGACAGGGAGGCAACAACGAGTCATGGTACATAACGATGTATCACAGTGTTCACCTGTGACGAGCGGGGTCCCACAGGGGTCGGTCGTAGGACCAGTGCTATTTTTGGTATATGTGAACGACATGATGAAAGGATTAGACTCAGAAGTGTCCCTGTTTGCAGATGATGTGAAGTTAATGAGGAGAATTAAATCAGATGAGAACCAGGCAGGACTTTAAAGAGACCTGGACAGACTTGACACCTGGTCCAGCAAATGGCTACTCGAATTTAATCCCGCCAAATGCAAAGTCATGAAGATAGGGGAAGGGCACAGAAGACCACAGAGTATAGGCTAGGTGGCCAATGACTGCAAACCTCACTCAAAGAGAGAGATCTTGGGGTGAGTATAACACCGAGCATGTCTCCAGAAGCACACATCAACCAGATAACTGCAGCAGCATATGGGCGCCTGGCAAACCTGAGAACAGCATTCCGATACCTTAGTAAGGAATCGTTCAAGACACTGTACACCGTGTACGTCAGGCCCATACTGGAGTATGCAGCACCTGTTTGGAACCCGTACTTGATAAAGCACACAAGAAACTAGAGAAAGTACAAATGTTTGCGACAAGGTTAGTCCCAGAGCTAAGGGGAATGTCCTATGAAGAAAGGTTAAGGGAAATCGGCCTGACGACACTGGAGGACAGGAGGGTCAGGGGAGACACGATAACGACATATAAAATATTGCACGGAATAGACAAGGTGTACAAAGACATGATGTTCCAGGGAGGGGACACAGAAACAATAGGCCACAATTGGAAGTTGAAGACACAAATGAGTCAGAGAGATAGTAGGAAGTATTTCTTCAGTCATAGAGTTGTCAGGCAGTGGAATAGCCTAGAAAATGATGTAGTGGAGGCAGGAACCATACACAGTTTTAAGACGAGGTTTGATAAAGCTCATGGAGCAGGGAGAGAGAGGGCCCAGTAGCAACCGGTGAAGAGGCGGGGGCCAGGAGCTAAGACTCGACCCCTGCAACCACAAATAGGTGAGTACATATGTTATTACTGTTCTTTCTGTTGAACAGCGGTTTAGTGCCGATGAAGGTAGCGTAGGTAGCAATGATACGGCCGTGGACTAGTTTGGCTTTAATTGGATAGGAGTACACAATGGGCAGTGTGAGGGAGTGACCGCAAGCCAGTCCGTGGAGGGGGAGCACTTGTGCCTATCAAGCCGCAAAATATGAACTAGTCAGAACAGACGGCTAGGTTGTGTGTTCTGACAGTACAGGCTGTCTACATTTGCTTGGCCACGCACCTCGCGTCCTCCCGACGCGACAATACTGGTGGGCCCGAGGTATAAAGGAATTACTTACACTAGCTACCCCAGAGAGGGACTGGCTTTCGCTCACTTGTAAATAAAAAATGTACATAAAAATGCAACAGGCAAAAAAAAACTCTCCCATCCAGGGGAAGAGAAAACTGGTTTGCCCGCGCTGTTCCATCGAGGAGAGAGTCCGGAGACGTCAGCACTGGAACTAAAATCTTCTATATACAGGTTGTCCACAGGGCTGAACATCAGTTGACCACTCGTCTACGAACGTTGTTGCACCCTCACATCTGCAAACAATGACTGACAGTAGTATTTTCTAAGGTGTGACATGTGACTCAGAGGGCAGCACTGCCCTGACCGTAATGCAGGCTTTTTTTTATAAAAAACACTGGGTGCACATACCTACAATAATACTATATCCATGGAATTC